>NW_012114544.1:7113709-7218318 GCF_000951035.1 Colobus angolensis palliatus | reverse complement strand
GAGGAGTTGAAGGCTACAGTGAACTATGATCATGCCACTGCACTCCAGCCTGGGAGTTATTGAAATTGATATTTTTATTTATTAAGGCTGTTTTAAAAGTTGCTTGGGATTTTGCTGATCTTTTCTCATGTTTGAGATTTATGGAAAGGAATCAATTTTAAAGCACATTGCATGGACTCTCAAAACCACTAAGTTCAGGCCCAAATTCCAGGATCAGCCTAGAAGACATTAGACAAAAACTTGCCAGATGGTAGGTGGTGTGCAAAATAAGGAATTTTTTCCCTCGTCACTATACTATCATTACTTGTTTCAGCTTAAGGATGAGCAATCCCCTGAATTAATAGTAATTAACAAGTCAACTCACTGTTCTGCTTGTCTGTGTATCTGTGATCGGTTTATTTTGGAAAGACTCAATATTGTTAATACGTCCATTCTTACTAAATTGATCTATAGATCAACGCAATTCCAATTATAGTTCCAGCAGAATTATGTTTATGAATTGACAAGTGGATTTGCACATGTGTGTGGAAATCTGAAGACTTTAGAATGTTGATAGTAACATTTAAAAATAAAAGTAATCTTTTAAAATAGCAAAATAATAGTAAAAGTAAAGCTATAATAATCAAGACAATATACTGTGAGAGTAAAGATACACAAATACATCCAAAGAACAGCACACCAAGCCCAGACATAGACCCACCATTATATGGTTATTCAATTCTCTACAAAGGCACCAAAGCAATCCAATGAGAGGAAATATATATACAAAAAAATATATATATAGATCTATATATACGTTAAATATATATTATATATATTTTTAAAAATCTTGATTACTTTGGTTTATTTATTTATTTATTTTTGAGATAGAGTCTTACTCTGGTATGCAGTGGTGCAATCCTGGCTCACTGCAACCTCAGCTTCCCGGGTTCAGGCAATTCTTCTGTCTCAGACTACTAAGTAGCTGGGATTATGGGTGCGCACGACCACGCCAGGCTAATTTTTGTATTTTTAGTAGAGACGGGGTTTCACCATGTTGCCCAGGCTGGTCTTCTGATCTCAAATGATCTCCTCACCTGGGTCTCCCAAAGTCCTGGAATTACAGGCATGAGCTACTGTGCCTCACCAAACTACGTTCTTAATTTTAATTCATAAGGTTCATACTCTCTTACACTAAATGTGTTTTTTTCCTTTCACTAGACAGAATGCTTTAATGCCTTTTTATTCTATTTTGACAGAGATAAGACATTGTAGAACATAGGTGGAAAACAGGAATTTGGAGATGTACTATATGTAAACCTGATTAATCTTTCAGAAAGTAAATCTCGTAAAATAAATGACTGAAACAATCCTTTAGACCATCAATGTAAGAAATACATAGTAAAGCCAGGTATTTATTTTTACTTTAGTTTATATGTATATTGAATACTTACAACATAGTTTGCAATGAATAGTTATTAAATTAAAATTTAAATCCAGGGATATTTAAAAATAAGAAAATAGGCAAACACAGTTTTGTGAAATAGAAATATACATCAATGGATGAATAAAATGTATCATTTCAAATAGAAGAGAGAAGCATGTTGAGCATAATAATTGTATCATAGACATTCTCGTTCTAGCAACTCTGGCAGCCTTAAATAGTTGGCCATCTCTCCTAAAATTCTAATGTTACCATTGTGGGAGATATTATTTACCACTTCAAGCTATAAGTTAAAAATGGGTCCATCCTAATTTTCTCACCTAGCAGAGTGTGTGCAATGAATAAATGTATTTCATAATCTGTGAGGTACCTTCCAAATCAAGTAGAATTGACATACTGTGAAAGGCCCTAAATTTATTACCAAGACAGTTTCAGAAATTAGTATTGATCAGTGTTTATTTTTAAACCAAATTTCATTGCTATGCAAAGGACTTAACAGCTTTAAAAATAGGAGCTTTTATTTGTCCAAAAGTGTACTCCACAAGTATAATGGTATACAATTACCCTCACATAGCTTTGTATGACAAAGTGAATCCACTGAAACATTATCAATTTTTTTTTCTAGATAGAAGATCAGCAGGCACTTAGAAATTTCTGTATGTGTGTGTATGCATGCATATATGTGTATGTGTAAATCAAAACTAACTTCTCACAAGGCAATAGTATATTTACAACTGTTTCACCAGGAAATATCTACCCAGTGGATTAGTGCAACTATGTCAACTACTCTCATATTATTAAGAGAATAGATGTAGTTATAGTAACTCAGTTTTGTTAGATTTAATAATACCTCTAATTAATTATATGGATGAAGAGTGCTTTTAACTATGACAAAAACTAGTGATAGTGTATTAACTCCTATAGTCAAAATGGTTTGAATATTATTATTTGAATTGACTTGAGGAAGATATCTAAAAACACAAGTAATCATTTTTAACTTTTTCATTTAGAAACAAGAATTGTCAGTATTCTAAAGATCTATTTTTGAAACTCTAAAAACATTAAACTTTTATATTAAAACATTTGTTTAAAAAAGAAGCCAAGACAATGTACTAGCATAGAATTTTGTAAAATATTCTTGAACTTAGTTCAAGTTTCTCTAAAAATGTGAAAAATTATGTTCTAGAAACGTAATAAATTTTCCCTCAGGAGAAAAATAACAGGATATGACCCTAACCTAGCCGCTTTGGGCACCATACCATTCGAAAAACAGAACACCATCGCCCAATTAGTATCTCAAAGTAAAGTTTGGAGACTGAGTTATTTTTCACATGTGCTGACCCTGTACTGGTGTATATTGAGGAAATGTAAATATAACATATCTTTCTCTGCATGTTTATAATATCACTGACAATTTTTCTGGAATCCTTCATCACAGTCCAATAAAATATGGAAATTGGGATTTGTTCTAGAAATATTTGAAAATAGCATTGTTTACATTAGCAATGAAGTATCCTTAAAATTTATTTTGAAGACAATTCCCTCAGTTATATCTTACTTTAATAACAACAAAGGATACTTTCATTTAAGTTACTGTATCAGTATTGTGTGTATCTGAAGTTCCAACAAAATATCCATACTTAAAAAAATACATAGTTCTTTTTTTTTGAGAAACGCAGAGCTGATAATATTTAGTGATATTTAGGCACTTACTTTTCAAGTGTTTTCCTTCAAAACAACATTATAAGAAGACTAAATTAGCACCTTTCCTGTGAAGTTGAAATTAGCACTGATTTTCAAAACAGAAAACATGAAAATGCTGAATGGGATTGGTCATTCTTGTAATTACAGGAATGCTGTGCTTGTATAAGCCTATTTGTACCTATTGTATCACAATATTTACTCCAACTACTTGTGATGTGCACCATTTCATCTTTTATATGAAAACCAAGTATAAATTCCAACAGTGTAAGATGAGAAAAAAAAACAAGTAAATAATAAGACTTTCATTAAAAAATATATAGCTGTGTAGCTAATGTATTACCCATCAATAACCTACTTAAAAAAGGGTAAAGTTTCAAATTAATTTACCCACAACCAAACAGATTTAAGATACGTAAACAATTGGAAGCTCTGGGTTGGTAAATATTTCTAAAGCCTATTCGAAGATACATTCAAAGAAGACACAACACATACAACTTAGAAACAGTGTGTAAATGTATGGCTATTTGCATACTTGATGATCAGATTTCCCCTAACATAATTTGGTTACTTCTATGTCAAGGCAAATAGAAGGTTAAAAGCAGGAAGAGCAGACTAAGAAGGGAGTTAAAAAGGTTCACACACTGAAAACTGGCCACAGAGAAGAGATGCAGAAAAAACAATACTACACTAAAGCACTAAGACTATACGTTCTGATAACCCCTTGAGTTGGGTTGCCAGAAAAAATACAGAGCGCCCAATAACATTTGAATTTCAGATAAACAATGAATGAATCATTTTTAGTAGGTGTATGTCCCATAGAATATTTGGGTGCCAAGTATATTTTATTTGTTAAGTCTGGCAATGCTGCCCTCAGGGCATCTACTTCATGATAGCACAGATGACACTACTTACCACTAATGCCAAAAAAAAAATGTTGCATTGTGTTTTTAAATTATAATATAGGACTAGTTCATATAATAAGTTCTCTATATATTTGTGTCAAAATAATTTAAAATTAAGGCATGTGAGTTCAGAAAGAGATAAAAAAAACCTAATTATGTAGAATATAAATTTTTAATGATTAATTGTCTAATTATCATATAGTGTATAATCTTAACTGTTATTTAAATTATTTCTTTGTGTTATGATTAAATTTTATCCCCATTTTTTGAGTGAAATTTTTGTTTTGGTGAGATGGATAGAGCATATTAAATAAATATTATTTCTTCTTGGCATAATAGGTATAATTTTTAATTGCCTATCCTAGAATGAAAGCCTGGGTACATACTTTAGTTTTAGTTATACTTTAGAAACTCATTAAACCACCTCCTTTTCTTCCTTTCAATTTAACCTGTCATCAGATAATTAGAGATTTGAAAAACTGAGAAGCAATGAATTAAACTTGGCTTTAAAAAAAACACAAAAATGCTTAATTATTGAAACAAGATAATATCATGCTTGTTAAAGGTTAAAATTCATTTAATCACATTTTAGTTAGATGCCAAGATTTAGATCCTTAAATCATTATGTTACTTTTGGAAACTTTAAACTTGGTGTTCAATTAGAGATCATGTAAATTATTATAAACATTTAATTACATAGCAAAGTAAAAATGTTGCATTATATATTTACTATCTATGCAAAGTATTACAATAAATTTAAATAAAAGTTCAAATTTTAATTAATCAATCTTTGTTGGGGCCAGTAAAGAATTCTAGTCAAACAGTTTTGAAAATGTATACTTATATATATGCATTATTATTAAACTATCAGAAGTGTACAAAACTACCTATATATCTCATAATAATGTTCTCATAAAGTACAATTCTTCAACATGATATTTAAAAAACAGCATCTGATGTACCCATTCATTACTACAATGACATAAAACAGATATAACTTATGCAATAATGACGATAAGTAAGAATGTCATATACACACAAACTGTTACATAAAAACTTCAGAAACCTGGAGGAAAAGTCAGATAAATCGCCTCCAGCCATAGGTATCCAGTACTATCAACAACCTCCTGTTCATAAATATTATACATATCCACAATGGCTCACCCATTATGTTTATATTTAAGATAACTTTATATTTACTTACTGTTTATGTATATGTTTGCAAATGATACGTGGCAGACAATTGAAAAGGAAATAGCTTAGTGAAATTAGCTGGGAGTGATGGTGAAACATGAACTTAAAGGACTTGTGAAAGAGAAAGTGATATGTCAGAAGAAAGAATAAAAGACCTAGTATAGATAAGGCCAGAATAAAAACAGAAAATTAAGAAAATCTGAAAGAAGATAAAATAAGTGGAGATTATTTAGGACTGGAAATGGTTAAGAATTTTTGTTGTTTTAGTTTGCTTTTTTAAATGTTATTCAGAGACTACTGTAATTTCATTATTTATCTAAGTCAGGGTAGGGTTCTAGACCAAGTACCTTGAAGAAAAAAGAATTGCACCTCATTTCCATTCAGAATATTTCATTTATTGATTCATTGCTGTAATCTATAAGCATTTCTGGGTGTCTACTTTATCCCAGACACAGTTATGGAACATGGAACCTTTACATGGAGCACATGATTCAGCTCTAAAAGAACTTACAGTCCAATGGACCAACCATTGTTTCACAAACTATTCTAAAGATAGCAATTACGTATAAGAGTCTATAAGAAGTTACAGTTAGAGTGTCTGTATCAGTGTCTGAGAAGTCTTCTCATTAAAAGTAAAATAAATTGAATCTTGATTGATGAGTAAGAGACGGTCATGCAGATGAATGGACAGAAAAGCGGGTTTTCAGATAAGAGAGGATGCCAGAAGAACAGAATGTCTAAACACACAAGGGCTTGAGAAAAAGTATCCATGAAGAAACTGACCAATCATTAAATGACGTGAAACAGAAATATAGGCAGAGCTTAAATATAAAAGTCTTTAAAAACTAGAATAAGTATGGACGTTACTGTGGCTCCAACAGAGAGCCTCAAAGATGTGTTAAGAGAACATGAGTCAAATGTTTTGGAGAAATAGTCTAATTAATTAATATTAGTAGCTAGATAGTAAAGGAGAGGAGTCCTCATTGCTTTTGGTAAGCTAGTCAGAAAGGACTGGATTTGAGGAATACAAAGTAAATGCCTGCTTTCTCACAGAGCACAGTGGGAGAACTCAGGGTTAATACTTTCCATATCTGTAAGTAGTTTGCATTCCATTACTCTAAATCTTCAAAATGTAACAAAACACTGCACTCACAAAGACTGCCTGAATACTTTGTGGACAACTCAATTCTAAGGATGACTGTGAAAGGAAAAAAGTGATGAAATGAGATGCTCAAAGAAGGGATTCCATGCCACTGTCTCAAGGCTCGGGTATTTCCCACAGCAATAAAACCTAGGAACCTATAGAAGAGTACAGGAATTTTTTTCCATAACATTTAATGAAGAAAAAATAAGGCACATAATGATCACAGACTAATACTGAATTCACTTTATAACTGTGAGACTGAAACTTTTTAAAATAAATAATTGCTTCTAGGTTTCTTCTTTCATAGAGAGACATTCACGTCTCTCTATGATGTCTCTTACCCTAGGAAGTAAACCTTACCCTAGGAAGATCTGGTCTGCAACTCACAGAATTAGTAAAGACACATGGATAATTTGAATGACAGCATTTCAAATAACATACTTTAAGTGATTAAAAGTAACATACATTTGATTAAATATGTCCCATGCAAAAATAACCCCTGCTACATTTCAATTTAACAATATTTTAAGTTTTCATCTTTCCTCATATCTATTTTTTGCTTCTAAAATTTTTAATCAAAAAAAAAGAAAAAAAAAAAAAGGCTGGGCAGGGTGGCTCATACCTGTAATCCCAGCACTTTGGGAGGCCAAGGCAGGCTGATCACCTGAGGTCGGGAGTTCGAGACCAGCCTGACCAACATGGAGAAACCTTATCTGTATTAAAAATACAAAATTAGCCAGTTGTGGTTGCACATGCCTGTAATCCCAGCTACTTGGGAGGCTGTGGCAGGAGAATCACTTGAACCCGGGAGGCAGAGGTTGCAGTGACCCAAGAGCATGCCATTGCACTCTAGCCTGGGCAACAAGAACGGAAAAAAAAAAATTAAAAAAAAGAAAGGACACTGGCTTTTTGTGCCGTCTCAATGACTGTTAGCTACTATTACTATTGGTATTATTACTCAAAACGTGTCTTGGTCTATCCAAAGCAAATTTAAATGTTAACCTTCACTATATCTCTGGATATATCTGATAGATTGGATAAATTAGAAGATTTACTTCTCCATATTTATTATTTGCTCTCTAATTCAGCATTTTGGTGCATGCACTTTCCTGCTGCTAGAATGCCCTTGGTCTCTATCCATTAAAAATCACACAGATAGTGCTTGAATAGTGGCCCCAAAGTGAGTTCTACACATTCTTCCTTGATTACACTGTAAGGAGTCTTTCCCAAAGATAACCAAAGATATTTTATTCTAATAAATTATATATCATGTTCCTCCGTTAATGAGATGATAAACTTAACATAGACTCGTTGAAAACTAGTGCATTTTGATAAGGGGAAAATGCTTAATTGCAGGTGACTATAATAATTATATTCACAAGCATATTAGATTAAAAAACAATTACATTTATTTAATATTTAATTTCTTCCACGGCTAGAAACAGCAATATTAAATGCAAAAGCTTTATCACTGTATAAAAAATGAGAATTTTTTTCTCTTCATATGAGAAATAAACATAAGTGAGAATGATTCTGAAATGAAATTGGGCACTAAAAGTTGTTAGGTCTCTCGTTATTTGGGCAAAATAGTGATATATATGCAAAACTGATGTAGAAGTTAGAAGACAGAAACACATAGAACAAAAAAACATGAGAATTACATAGAGAGCCCAATGAATAAACTACAAGCTGAAACTAAAGTTTGGGTGGTTTCTTAGGTGTTTTTTCAAAGGAGTTTGTGACACTATTTGTTAGTTCTGTATCACATTGAAAGACAAAGATACAAAAATATAAATAGAAAGCTGATTGAGAGAATCAGGTTTACCAGATAATAATATTTTGGTGAAGAACAAAGGAGGCAAAAGTATCTCTAGGCTTTTATGTGTTCAAATACTGATCTGTGATAGATATATATATATATATATTTGGTATATGTTACAGAAAGACATGGTTTTCCATACTAACAGATGACTTTCACTTACTTTGAGCATTTTAGGGCATCTATGTCTTTTACACAGGGCTATCAGGACACAATAGGATAACAATATCTTGTATAAGGCTAGAATTTGCACCAATGTGCCAATGCAATTCTCTAAACATAGATGAGTCAAATTCTATACGGACATTGATTTTCATCATTTAATTTCTTTTTGCCTGAGCAAATAGAAATCCTTTTTCTACAATTATCAAATATAATATGCTACTTCCTATACTGAAATAAAAATCTGTTGCTTGTATTCTTCAGATGATTTTCACTGTTGTACATAACCAAGTATCTTTACTCATTGTAAGTATACAAGTTAAGTAAAATAATGAGAATATGAAATTTTAAAAGTTATAATCATGCTTTGTGATTAACACATGAAACAAATAAAGCTTAACCTTTGCTGAGCATTATGTATTTGGTTCTATAATATCTGTTCCATTGGTTTCTTGGATGGAACAGGAAAATAGGGAAACTGTACTTTTAAAATATGTATTATGTGAAAGAATATATATACTGCAGATGTAAAATAGTGATATATTGTGAAAAGAATATTTGGAGTCTGATTTTCCTCTGGGAGTAAAAGAGGGCATAATTAGTTCTATTTAAGCCCAGAATTGTAATTTTGTCCATACTCAGACTGATGTCATTGTTCCAGTTTTAACTGAATATATGGTTGCCTTGAGCACTTAATGAGTGCTTCTTTTGGGCAGGCACTCACTGCTTTAAACATGTTAAATAATTTAATTTCCAAAATGAGCTTTAGAGGAACTATGTCACAGATGCAGAAAAGGAATTATAGGAAGGTTAAAGAAATTGGAGAGGTCCCACACACAGTAGCTGGCTGGGTCAGTAGTTGAAACCTGGCTGACTGATCCCATAACTGGTGCTCTTCACCACATTACTTCTCTGATGTGAGAACATGTATAAAGGTCACTCATAATTCCATAGTATGCTATAAGTTCAAAGGAATTAAAAGCATACTTGGAGAGCAAAATAAAAAATGATATCTTCTAAAATTAAAAGTTCCAACCTATAAAAATGGTAAAATTTGTGATGCTTATGGAAAAACTATTATGAAATCAGTAAGAACAGGGTATGTCTCAAGCATGTATTTAATTAGTATGCCACATCCAACCAGGTGAGCAGGTTGTACTTCAGGCACTTTTTAAAGCTGAAAACTTTTCAGGAGTAATCCAATATGCCCAAGATTGGTTTATTCATTGATAAAAATCTCAAAGGAAGACTGTTGATTTTCATGAGGTTTAGGGAAGGGAAGGGGGATACAATAATTCAAAATACTTTTGCATTTTTTCATGTTTTGCATTTTTCAATGTTTCTAGGATGACCCAGAGCATATCACACTGAGAAAACCTGATTGGAATATTTTTATTTGTGCAGTAGGTATAGATCACTTAACATCAAGCGAGGATGCATTGGGCTATTTGTGGTCAATAGCAATTAAGTTGATCTAACTCCCTTTACATCATCAATCAGAGTTCTGATAGTATTTATTTTTATTTTTCCTGTGGAGATCTCTTAAGAGTATTTCAGTATATTTGACTATTATATTGGTATTTTAAATTAAGATATTCATCTTATTTCCGTATATCAGCCTGTGATGAGTTCATGAAACATAAGCATTTTCCTATATTCCAGGCCATGAGAATATTTATATAATCTAGTTCCAGGCCAAACAAAACTTAAGACCACTGTGCTTGGAATACAGTTGTGCCCAACAATCAGTTTTCTTGAATGTGGGTCACACTGTTCTTGTCAGTAGCTTGGGAAGACTTGCTTAAAGCAGCTGGCTAAACAGTGTTTATTTACAGTTTTAAATTGTTATGGTGCTTCTTTACAATAAATAATACCACTAAAAATAATAGGGCCAATTGACGTCCTTTTGAAATTAGAGAGGAAAGTAAGTTAAAGGAGAAGAAACTTAAAACATTAGAAAAAAGAACACAGACTTAAAATTAACTTCAAAACAATACAATGTGCCTTTGTAACTACTTTAGATGTTTCCTTGAAAAAAAAAAAGGTAATCTTTCTCTATATTGGATATATAAGCACACTTTTTATAAGCATTATGAAAACAATTTCTATAAAAATTACTACAAAGTGATTTACATTATCAAGGAATATGTTACTAGATTTCAAGCTCAATTTTAACTGTGAGAGGCAAATATTAAATTATTCAATGTTAAGTATTTGCTAAAAATAATTCTAATATAAGCCTGAATGTTTAATTTTTATAATAATTTCAATAGGCATTAATATTATGTTGTCATAACTTGAGAAATAATTATCTTCACACCACTCCATAAAATAACTTAAAATTACAGATTTCCTCAATCATTAGCTTAATTCAAGCTCTAAGAAGTTAGAATTCACTCCAATCCATCAAAAAAGGCATTTCTGCATTGTCTAATACCAGACATTTTGCCTATATAAAATTAAGTACATTTATATAATAATAAAAATATTTATAAAATGATTCTAAAATTATTTACTATAGCCTATTTCACATGACTTACTGTGATCCTTGACAGAAGAGAACTGTCACCTTGTAACAATTTACAAAAGTTATATCTGTATTTTGTCTTATTTCATTTACTCATGCCTATAAAATGGACATTCAGTAGGTAGTTACTTCTGTCATTACTAAATTTAGTATTAACATTAAGCCAGCATAAGTTTTCCATTTGATTATTTTCTCTTTCCTTTTATTTTTCTGAAGTGTATGACTAATTCATGCTTCCACATTACCAAGTTAGGCTATATTATAATTTAATCTCCAAACATCAACTCCAGATAGAATAATTGTATATGGCATATAAGACCTGCTTGCTATATCTTCCAAAGTGATGAAGAAAGCATGTATTCCTTCTAGGTTTAAGGGTAGCAGGCAATTATGATTTTGAATGATTAATAAGGGGTGTTTCATTTTTATTTAATTGTCAGCCGTTCTATACTAACTGCCACCATGGATTGCCTTAAACTTCAATAGAGGATGATGTGACACCAAAAGTGAAAATTCTCATTATAAGAGAAATAAGCCAATGTAGTAAAGAGAAGACTCCATATTAGACAAGGTTAAGATATTTTTCATCTAGAGTCAACTGACTTTGTTGTACAATAATAGCTTAATGTGTAAACTATTATTACATACAATATGAAGTTTTAAACCTGCGAGTTACGATGCATACTTTTTAATATACACAGTCTATGGTATTTATTACATATGTACATATTTGACATTTTCATACTCAACATTTATACTCTATGCATCTCCCTAAATTTCTTTCTAAAACTACAATATCTTAATTTTTGTTCCTGGACGTTTCATTCTCCATTGCAATTCAATATGTGAGATGAGAAAAAAAAAAAATACTTTAGGAAACTAAATTTTTTCCTCTGAAAAATTCCAAAGAAAGAAAAATACAGTCATTCCCAGAGAAACAGGAAGGGAGGGAAATGAAACCAATGCTTTTTCAATTGTCTCTTCTTCATCTTCAAGTAAATTGAACCTTTCCCCCCTTTGCCAGATGCAGATGAGGAAAGGCATTTTGTGGGAAAATACAATGCAGGGCTAGAATGTGATATTTCACCAAATCAGATGGCATATGCATATGTATGTAGTTTACAAAGCTTTCTAGGTAAAATGTTTCCATATCCCTCAGGAGCAAGAACCAATGTCAAGGTTAGGATATTTCCTGTAATGTGTAATTTAAATCTCACAGAAGCTATATAGATCCATTTCCCCTTTTCTGCTCTCCATAAAGACAGATTAACTGATTACCATCTTATCTGTGTAGCATTTGTTTAAATACTTAACATTTATTATGTCACCTCTTTACTTTTCCTCTCAATTCACAATTCCTTGAGCCATTTAAACTCTCTTCAGATACGCCATTTACTAAAATGTTAATCTCTTTACTCTATTTAAAATTTCCTTTAAGCATCCTAGTCCACAATTTGTCACAATCTTCTAATCTGTGTTCAAAGAAAAATGAAATACAAACATCTCAATTTTTCTACTCTTTTGCTATTAGATAGTATTCAAGTTAATATATTTAAATATTTGTTGCTATAAAGCCATTAAGTTAACAAAGGATTACGTTTCAGTCAATAAGATATGAAGACAAGTATAAAGCATTTCTGATAGACTAGCCATAAAGAGAACTCAAAAGATAGAGAAATTATATCCAAGGAGAACACTATGTCTTCCAAAATGATGAAGAAAGCATGTATCACTTCTAGGTTTAAGGGTAGGAGGCAATGTGACTTTGGATAATTAATACTAACTAAATTGTCTTCTTTGCTCACACACTGGTAAATATTAGGCTCTGCAGATGTTTTTTCCCTATATTATCAAGGAAATCACGGCTATTAAATTTGAGTGGAACTCAAACATACTCCATTATTTCTCCAATTATATAAGTTTAAACCCCAGAAAAACTAATTTTTAGTTAGAGACTAGGATAGTAGTAATGCTTTCGGTGGTAGTAACTCTAAGTGGGCAAAAGAATGGATTTCTTGACATACTATAGTAGTAATATTTTGGCTACTGGACATATTATGTGACAATGTTTTGGTAACTATATAGGTGAACTCATTTTGTAAAAATTTCTTGAGTTATACATTTATGATTTTTGTACTTTTCTATATGCATATTATACCTTGATTAAAAATTTTTAAAATAAAAAAAACTGCTACCTGTAAAGTTGATTTCAGTCATGAATCAAATCAATTGGAAATATAAGTAATATTAATACATGTGAGAAAATTATGGAAATTTAAATAATAAGTAGATAACCAATGATAGTAAAAAACACTTATTTTTAAGAAGAAATATTGCTCTTGTGATTATGTTAAAAACTTTATCTTTTACAAGCAAAGTGTAAACATTAATGGATTAAATGGTAGAATCCTTCTGGATTTGCTTTGAAGCATCTGAATGAAGGAGCAGTTTTATCAGTGTTTGGATGAAACAAGTTTGGTCAAGAGTTGATTCTTTAAGCTGAGTGATGGAAAACATGCAAGATTTAGTACACTATTCTGTCTACCATTGTATGCTTGAAATTATTCATCATTTTAAAAATATTTAAAAATACTGCTTATGAGAACTCTTTAGATTCTGTGTAATATTGTCCTCTGTTACCTTTTTTTTTTTTAAAAAAGATTGAGGTAAGTAAAGAATCAGGATAAAGCTATTTCATGACCTCTAATGTAATCATCTGATGTGCATTTCTAAAGAAAATAGACCTAAAATCTGTACTACCAGTGACTAACAGGACAGTTAATTCTGGAATCATAGCTAGGCTTATTAATGGTGAAAATAATACACAAGAATTTTATCCTAATTTTTCAGGTCAGCCTCAAGTTTCCTATACATTTTCTAAGCATACAATGTCTGACAACTGCCAAGCTGTAACATTAACTCTCATATCTATAGACTTATTCCTACCATTCGGATTAAATCTACCTGTGAAACATTTACGCTTACATACACCATCAGGTGTATATCATCATGACAAATTTATTATATCTATTTTGTCTACTGTTGCCATTGTTGACTCAGAACTTTCTACTATGTCTTACACTTTAAGAAACAAACCCATATCTTTTATTAGAAGAGGAGAGCTCCTCTATCTTGACTATTTCTGTATCCAAGGTGATTCAGAATTTAATCCAGAAAATATATATTTAATGTTGATTTTAGTTAAGTGTTACTTAATGTTGATTTTAGTTAAGTGTTACTTCTATGTTTATGTCTTGTTAAAAGAAACTTAGTTGAAAAATTTGATGAAGACATTTTAAAATACCTTTTTATGGAATAAAGTGGTAATTTTCAGCCCAAATATAGTGACTGACATATAGATGAGCCTTAAAACACTTGGTGATAAACTAAAGCTAATTTTCTAGTTTGTGTAAAATATATGATGAATATCAAAGACAGGTAATATTGGAATCTAGTGTAAGATTCAGGCCAATCTTAAGGTGGGGAAAGCCTCCTACTGACTACAACATTTTAACTAGCAGTGAAAAATACTGCCTTTCTCATAATACATAAACACTAGTACCAGAAACCTGTTTCATCTACAGTGTCATAGTTTGTTTTGCCATACTTAAGCACTGTAAACTTAACAATCAGTGCCTTAAAAAAAAAAATAGACTCCCCGGGCGGGGTGGTTCGTGCCTGTAATCCCAGCACTTTGGGAGGCCCAGACCAGGAGATAGAGACCATCTGGGCTAACAGGATGACACCCCGTCTCTACTAAAAATACAAAAAATTAGCCGGGTGTGCTGGTGTGTGCCTGTAGTTCCCATCTACTCGGGGGGCTGATGCAGGAAGATCCCTTGAACCTGGGAGGTGGAGGTTGCAGTGAGCCGAGATCACACCACTGCACTCCAGCCTGGGTG
The DNA here is from genome assembly GCF_000951035.1 of Colobus angolensis palliatus. Classification (NCBI taxonomy): domain Eukaryota; kingdom Metazoa; phylum Chordata; class Mammalia; order Primates; family Cercopithecidae; genus Colobus; species Colobus angolensis. The sequence goes on along the minus strand of NW_012114544.1, from coordinate 7,203,541 downwards.
ACAGAGCGAGGCTTCATCTCAAAAAAAAAAAAAAAAAGGATATACTAAAATGCTAAAATGAATTGAATCTTGTATCTGTTTCTCAACAAGCACCATACTGTCATGTTAACAACTTCTGATAATAAAGTAGCCATTAGTTAAATACATTGATTCCTATCTCCTATGTTGCACATAATCAAAGTTTGTTCCATAGATACAATTAAAAATTAAACTGATTAAAAATGTAATGATTCTATATGGGATTTAAATGTATGTGAGTGTATCCATATGACTGAATCATGAAACCAGAACATATAAAATGTATTTACAATCCCTTGTTGAATGACTTGAAGTTATCTTTGATAATTCAAACTAACGCTGTATTGTACATATATACAGACACTTTATCAAAGTTAATTTCAAATATAGTCTCTTCAATCCATACAGTCAAAAGAATTGTATCTCTAAGAGAAAGGGTATGGGTAAGTGTCTTGCTATTACCATACATAATGTATATACATTATGCCATATAAGGTACAAACTATAGAATCATAAATAAAATCCTGATTTTTATCTGCAAAATTCCTAGTTTATAATTTGTTTTTAATCTATGTTTTTGGTATGTAATTTCGTTTTGGAAGACAAGGTTTTTGAATTTCCTACACTCTCCTCACCTAAATTGAAGTAGGTCAAGGTAATTTACAGTGACTAGGAAGTGTTATTGAAACTCAATACAAACCTAAAATATTTTGTTATACTCCAGGAAACATTAAAATGACTCACATTATGCTGAGTTTAATCTTAATTCAGTAATGTTATTTAATCTTGAATAGTGAATCTCAGAGTTCGAAATAGTTTCTAATCTATATTATCTAAATGACACTATCTAATTTCTATTAAAAGGATTGAAGATGATGAAGACTCACCCAAAAAATGTCTGGCACATTGAGTATTGAATAATGTTTAATGATATTTATAGGCAATTGAATTTGTAGATTCCAGACTTATTTACAATATCTTTATAACTTAACATATTTAAATTTTGACTCATAAACCTTCAGTATGATGAGGCAGGAAAAAATTCCCAAGTAGGTATTTCTTTTCATTGAATAATTCTATTTATATTTTAATTGATAGTCTTACTTTGTTAAGCTCATATGATAGACAAATACTTACACAGTTTTACATCAATGTACAAAATAAGAAAGAGGATGAAAATTATCTGTAATATAAAATGAGGTATATAAATAATATTAATATGCTAAATGTTAATTATAAGAAGTCCTAAATATGCATGAGATAAACTGCTTTGAAAAGCAGTTGAAGAGTCATGCTAAAGAGTTATAAAATATTGAATAAAAGTATAATTAACTTTTATCGATTATGTTTTCTCTATATGCCCTTAAATGACAATATTTTACTTAACCATTTATTTGTGAACTCAAAAACATAATTTTAAAATGCAAATAAATAAATCCTACATGGGAATTAAATTAAAAAAAAGTGACTAAACTAGAGGAAAATATAAACCTCTTAGCTTTATAAAAAGATGAAACATGAGAGCTAACATATTAAGTTACTAGTAAATAAAAGAAAGATGGTATTGCAGATGGGGAAGAATGCGTAGTAATTAAAATTCTAAGAGTGTTAATAAATATGAAACAATTTAACTCTGCCTTAGGATATGAAATAAGTTCTTAGAACAAATCAAAAGAAGTATAAAATCTCAAAGTCCTGAAACACTCCATGATATTTTACACAAACACACTAGTTGGGTGCATTTCAATAGCTTGAATTAGTTTAAATTCTACTTCCCCATGTAAAAATCTGTAGGTGTAGCTAAAAAAGAATATAACTAATTTAAAACATTTTTTAAAAATTGGAAGAAAAGAATAAAGTTTGCTTGGAGGTATCAACAACTGCGTGTGTGCATAAATGAATGAATAAATAATGACAACATTAATGAAATTTTGCATAGTTTAAAAATGCCCATTAATTCATTTTTCATCACATAATTATTTAGCATTTATAATATGCATAGCTGGATAATGAGTCAAAATATGCCAAGAGAGTAACTGTATTGGGAAGAAAAATTGTAGTAGAGCTGGAGCAGATTTTAGCAAAGTTAATAAATGGTGAGAAAGCAGTTGCAAAACATAGTACTTATTATTGTGTAAGTTTTGAATAAAGTTTGGGGTGAACCACAGGTTAAATTATCAAAATAAAGTCAATTCAATTGGAAGTCATTAAAATGGCACTTTTAAATATTGCAGATAATTATAAAGATAACTATACTGATAAAAGAAACTATGAAATTGTTCTTTAACTGGGGGAATAGAAATTTCTTGCATGCTAACTAGTTCCAAATTACCCACAGGCACAAATTTTAAATGACTTGAAATAAGTCATAGAGAAGTACTGATGTCTAAGTAAAACAAATAAAATTGCTTGCAGAAATGACCAGATATTTATATATAAAACAACTGCTGTGTTTCATATCTGCACCTCAGAAGGATTTTTATAGCTTTCACTTTAAATTGTACTAGCTGAGATAGACCACTATACAACAATTAAAGAAAAAGAAACAAAATATTATAATATCTCATGTATCTAGTGTTACAGAGAAGTTCCCATCAACTGCTGCATCAGTTAGTTAACTGGAGGAATGACACGAACTATGAATAGATGACCATTTTTCAGAGAAGTAGAATATAAAAAATTCACCAAATACAATAAAATAAATAATATTTTAAAATAGCACAAAATATAATAAAATTCAGATAGAGAAAATGAACAGGGTTATTTTATTTTATTTTATTTTATTTCTGATGCCAAGTTATCATTTGTTTCCTATTCCTGGAGTTGAAGTGAGTAAACTTTTTGATAATGACAGATTTATTAATAATTCCTGGATAAAGGGGTTTAATGATAAAATAGAATGACTAGTATATTTCTAAGACCATAAAACTGTCCCAAAGAAACTGAAAAAGTGAGAAAATTAGGTTCACCAATCTGTATGTATATAAAAAAGTAAAAGAACAACAAAAAAAGCCCACCCTCAGAGTACACATAGTAGCACAACATGGAGGAAAACTAATCAGAAATTAACACATCAAGTAAAAAAGAAAAAAATCCTGCAAGAGAGGTCTGTTCATTTAGTGGTGTATGGGCCTATATGAAAGCAAGGCCTTCTATAAAAATATTTACTTTTGGACTTTAACATTGGATAGTGACACCATATTTATGACATTAGAGGAAAATACAAATCCTAGAGAAAACACTATACAGAGGTACATAAGTATGAGGGTAATGTGTATCAATAAGAAAAATCATTTTATTTTGAATTCTGTGTATGCTCTTACTGCACTACTGAGTTCAACAAATTATGAAAACTCACAGAAGGCAGGCTGAGATAATGAAGGGATTGGAAGAAATGTTACTAAACAAAACATGTTCTGCAATTTCAATCAACTAAAAACTTGAAGTGCACATAGACATAATATAGATACCTAAAATTTTCCCCCATTTAAAGTTTATCCATAAAAGGTCTAGATAAAGCTTTAGCAGTATTTTAAATGAACTGTTTTAGAAATTTATTTTTTTAATCATGATATGGAGCTCAGAAAGTGCTCATGAATAACGTAGCAAGTATTGAAAGATGTGTTCAAAATTATTCCTGATTTTTAAAAGTCTCCTTTTATTAAATACATCATTTATGCTCTTCATGGGTCTTTTGTTAATACATTAAAATAAAAAGAAACATAATTGTAAGCATATTTTTAAGAACATGAAGTACATTATTTAATGTTTGCATCCATCTATTTTTGTGTAAAAGTTGTTTTCTTGCAGTTTTTAGTTTTAACTTTAGCAATCGGAGGTACAGAAATCAAGTTATTTGTATTGACAATGATATCTTTTGTAATTTTAAGCATATCGTCATTTCCTTGTCATTACTGTAGAATTGACAGTGATAGTTTCATTAGGCTTTTCAGAGCTTTACACAAACATAACTAAATACACTGCTATTTTTCCTAACATTAAAATGTACATTATATTCATTATGAAACTGCATATTTAGCAGAAAAAATCTATAACTTTAATAATTATTAAAATATTCTGATTAAAAGCAAGTAATTAGTGCCAATTTTTAGCTTTTTTAATTATGTAAGGGACTTGCTTTCAGACTTAAAAGATGACACTATTTCTATTCTGAATGAAAAAGAACACAAGTATCAATAACTATCACCATATGAATTTGGGGGGCAAAATGGTCAGGAGTAGTCTTGTTTTAGAGTTTATATTATCAGACTAACCATAAATTTTTTATGATTATTAAGTCAGAGCCATGTGTAATTTTAAATATAATTGGATGACTCTAAGGTGACATTAAATACTAAAAGTTAAATAAAAAAAAAAGTCTAGATATGATTAAAGTTGTATGAAGAACTAAGAAAAGTAGAAGTGAAAACAACAAAATAGCTATTCTTCTGCAAATTTTCCACCCCGGGTTGCACGTCAACCCAAACCTTAAATTTTGAGCAGTATGAACTGGCTAAAACAGATTAGGGGGAAAGAAAAAAAAAAAAAACTATTATTAAAAACTAATTCATTCCAACATAGACATATATATATGTTGAATATATATATGAATAATGTGCAAATAATTAAACATTTCCTGATGAAATAACAGATGCATTCTTTTGATTTTTAGCAACACACATAAATGTTAATAAATTTTATAATCCCTGAATGAGATTTCTAAATGAAATACCAGATTCTTAAGAAAGAGAAAAATTTGCATTAAATATATATGCAGCGATAATATTTTAACAATAAAAATTGCTTCCGATGGTCTTATTAATAAAAAAATCTAGTCAGTAAAGAAAAGACATTTGTAGATGTTTAAAATTCCGGTCTATATGTAAGTGTAATTTCACCAAGAGCACTAAGAGCAAAAGAGGGCAAGTTGATTTTCCCATTATATTTGAAGTAGATTTACCTGTTATTATATGGTAAAAGCAAATATTGTATTTATTTAGAAATACAAGTTTTTATTAATCTGAATCATATGCCCTTCACTTTTTGCCTTGAAATTATTAATAATGTATTTCTTTAATGTACATTCTTAGTTTAAGTGAAACAGTAGTTAAATTCACTGTTTAAAATTTGGAAAAGTTTTACTTTTAATAATAAATATAATTTTGAATCCAGAATTCAATTTCAGAGGCAAAGACCACATCATGTTCCTCACTTATTAAAATTTGGTTTTAGGCTACTTTATTTCACTATCATGTGTGGATTTGTGAGTTAAACTTAAGACATTAGCATCCAAATTGCATTTCAGACATCTCAACATTTCCTGTCTTTAAGTATTCATTCTGTCTTTGTATAACTTTAAAAAGTAAAGCAAAACAAATGATTTTTTTGGTTCTGAAGTGCTAAAGTGGTATATCACGCTGGGGTATTTGTGGTTCTGAGTAATTTGAAAAGCTGAAAACAATCTTTCATAAAACACCCCCTGACTATTGTTGTCACAATGTATGCATCTAATAAAAGACCATTCCTTTAAGCATATAACACTTGTCTATTTGCATTATCTCTGTCCAGATTAGTAGCCACAACCTCAATGCATTCAATCTTTGCTTTTCACATTATACATCATAAGGGCTAAAATAAATATTCTTCTGTTTTTTTCTTTAGGTTTTTAAAAACACTTTTACTTTTCAATTTCATCGATCATAAAAGAAATGATATATCTACAATCTGTCTCATCTTTTGTTTCTAGCTTATAAGTTCCACAGTTATTTTTGTAGTAGATGAAAGAAAACATTATGTAGGATGGATCTGCTATACAAGATAAGTCATCTTTTGATTGAGTTGTCATGAGTTTTTATCTTTATCAAACATTATTTATGTAGTTTGACCAAGATATTGAATTGTCAGTAATATTTATCCATTAATTAAAAGAAAAATATTTCTATTTCTCATTACCAAGATCCTCAAAGGAAATGCATTATGGAATCTCAAAGCATTTTTATTCTTCACAATGATTATATAAAATAATAAATTTGGAGAACATAGTCCTATATTTTGAAAGAGCTGAGTGCAATTATTAATGTCTCAATGTTAGAGGAATCTATTATTTTAAATAAATAAAGAATATTGCTCTAAAGTGCTGCCAGCATCCTGTCACTTTTATCCTTGTTTCTTAAAAAAACCTGAACTCCATTTTTACCAAAAATAGTGGAATGTTGAACTTTATCTCCTCAAAGGGAACACTTTTACAGAGCCCTTTGTGTAATACTTACTCAAATATGGTGGTTTGTAAGGCGCTCGCGTATTAGACAGCAGTCCGTCCAGCTCCTTCCTCTCCAGAGTGCTGTGAAGGGCCTTCTCTTTGCCAAAGGTAGAGAAGGACCGCTCTGCCCCAGGCTGGGCTTCTGGAGTTTCAAACACCTCAGTGTCTGGAACAGAGTCCATGCCGGGTACATGCAGATTGCTGCGATAATCAGCAGCCTGGCGTCCATCAGAAGGGACAAAAGAAGGCATCCAGCACCGATCTGAGTGGCCCAGAGCTTTACATTCCTCAGTGCAATTGGAGAAGAGATCCATACCTGTTAGCAGAAAAAAAGGAACTACAGATGTAGTATTCACCAACATGACCAGTTACTTAGCAGTGTAAGATTACAGGCAGCATTAAGGGTGACAAGTGAAAGTGTCTTAACAAATTTTTCCCGGCTTATCCTGACAGAAACCAAATATCATTTTGTCTCATTTTTGTTCATCACTTTAAAAAGAGAAAATGATCGGCAAATGTAAAAGATAAGACTCTTCTGGCAAAGAGGTCTCTGAAATAGATGTTTCTAAACTACTTAGGGTATTGGGAAAAATATTGGCTCTAAATAATTTAAATAACTGGGAAATGGTGAGTAAAAAAAGTAGAAATCTTTTAAAAAATCTCTCATGAAGTGTATAATAGAGAAAACAACAAGGTGTAAAAGCTTTAAAATCCATGATCTCTAACAATGATATCTGAATTTTTTCCTTAAAAACAAATAAACATAAGAAATATGCCAAGCACCAAAAATGATATTTAGATTATGAAATTTGAATATGAAGCAGAAAGTGAAATTCAACAGAAATGTGGCTTACACAGAGGAAAATCAGTAAAAATCAAGAATAAAATACAATTTCATTAGCAGTCAAAAGCATATTTTCTGAGGTTTCTAGGAAATGACTTCCTAAAGGTATTCCTCAATGACACTGTGGTAGTCCATATTACTAAAAACCACTTATCATTTACCACCTTAGACAAATCCAGAACAAACGACTGTAATTAGTGAAACCAAGGTAACCAAATGCAGTGTAAATCAACTGCATATACTATTGACAAATATCTTATTACTTGCTCTATATTGGAACACACTTGTCCTAGTCAACAAAGAGTTGTTTGCTTACTAATCCTATAATACCAAGATCTCAAAGGACAAGTTCGAATTTCATTGTCTTCCTTAGATTGACAAGATTACAAACATTATCTGATTATGATCAAGAAAGGTCATTCAGTTTCTTAAGCAAACCATAAGAATTTTCGAGCAATACAGAATACTATTTAATATGAATGCTGATACATAGCACTACACAGAAAAACACATAAACAAAGATAGCATTTTAATGTTTTTCTAAACATAGTAACATATCTATCAAATATTTTAAAACAGGGCCGAAACGATCTCAACCTATTCTCAAACTTTAAATGGATAAGAAGCTCCCCGGCTCACTGGCATGGAGCTGGGTGTGGAATGACAGTGCCTAGTAGGCCACTTTTATTTTTTAAATAATATTTAAAAAAAAGAAAAAATAATTAAAAACATTTAAAACAGGATAAATTTGAAAAACAAAAGTATAGTATTAGTCTGTAGAAAAGAAACTCGAGTCCATACACTGTCTGGAAAAACATTTTTTAAATCAAAAAAGTAATATTTATTTAATGAACATACTTGATTGTTACTTCTATTAACATCAAAAGTGATTTGAGCTCTTGAGCAAGTTTTGGATTTTTAATTCCTGATAGTATTCTCTTATATATTGATTTATGTGTGTTTGTGTATATGTTATCTGCATATAAAAAATAAAATAATTTTTCAAAATTATGAACACTCTAGTTTGTCTAAAAATAATTTTTCAAAATTATGAACACTCTAGATTAGTTTGTCTAATACTATCTAGATTATCTAGATTATCTAATACTTAACTCTAGTATTTTGGAGTTAAGAACAGCTAATTACATAAATTTTAAAAAGTAACACAAAGCTTCTTATCATATATTAATCTTACTGTGTAATGACTTTTTAAAAATTTTATATTAAACTATGTAGAATGCTAAGTCTGACTTTGATTATAATATTTCACTGATAATTTTCCTGTATAAGTCTAGAAATAAATTACTGATCAGTGAACTGTTGAGGAACGGAAACGTGAGCTGAAGCTGGGATTAAGGAATCTGACTGAGAACAGCATGTAAAACATGTAAATGTTTCACTAGACATCAGAGAAGCTCACTCCTTTATCCTATTTTAGGAAGAAGATATGTGAAAAGAAAAAGAGAAAGGGAAATAGAATGTCCCTGATACACATTTATATACTAACTAGGTAGAGGCTACAGAACTAGAGAGAAGATTTATATTTTGACATGATCAATGCTGCCTATTTGTTAATAGAGTGATAGGGGAACATAGATTTTTTTGATAGTAGAAATCGTCTTTAAGAGTAAAATTATTATGAGCAATTATTTATTTTTAAAATAAACAATATATACTCAATTTGAAACGCTGATATAATTACATTCCAATATAAATTTGAACTAATACCATTTTTCCCACATGACGAATAAATACCATTTTAAATATGCTAGATAAGACAATATACAACCTTTCACATATTTTTTTGCACCTAGGCCCAACTACTCTTCTACTTGTGAATATGATAATTCTACACATAACTTTAATAATCTAGTATGTCAACATACATTAGGATACTGCTTGATTTTGGTAGAAATTACTTTTATGTAGTTTATACCCCAATATGCCCATTTTCCTATCTGGCAAGTATGTTTTTCTTCTGCCTCTTTCGATTATTTGAGTTTGGTTAAAATTTCCTCAGATTACATAGTAAAGTTCACACAAGTTGAGAATCGGTATTAAAAATAAACTATAGCATGTGCATGGCAAAAAAAAAAAAAAAAGTGAAGATATAGAAAAGTTTTTTGTTTAAAGAACAGTATCACTCTACCAAGGCAATAAACATGTAAATAACGTTCTTAATAAATCTGTGAATTAATCCTTTTAAAGTGAAAGTCCTTTAGTAATAATATGCAGCTTCATACAACTAGAAGGAAAGGTAAGGTGGCTCAAATTGTACATAAATGTTTCACCAGTTTTATTGATAAGTATACCTATTTCTCAGGAAGAAAAATCAGATATAGAAACAAACATTTAAAACATAACATTAATAGTAAATCAACAAACTTCAGATAAGTAACAGAAAAATTAATTGAAAATTGATTTTTTCATTTGTTGTGTAGTTATATAGTTTGAGAGCCACATAAATTTATTCCGTTACGATTCCTCACCTTCGGAAAACATTGTATAACTAACATTTTATCTTTTATCATCTGTCGTTAGTCCCATTAAATATAGTACTTTAATTACCAAATAACCAGAGGTATATTTAAGTTTTGTTGTGATAAATGACTTTATGATGCACAAGGATGCCAGATATTACAGTAGCTAGGATATATTAAAATGCATAACTTTAATACTGCTCTTACAATTTTTTAATAGCTCAAATTGACACTTCAAAAGTTGGTAAGTTTAACTTAATTTTTCTTTTTCTCATTCAAATGCCCTTACTATGGAAACTGTGGGTTTTTACAACAGAAAATTACAGACCAAACCTCAATTAAATTAAAAAAAATTAAATAGACTTTAGGGATACATGTGCAATTTTGTTATATGAATTTATTGTGTAGTGGTGTAGTCTGGATTTTTAGTGTAACCATCACCTGAATAATGTAAATTGTACTCATTAGATAATTTCACATCCCTCACCTGTCTTCAGTCTTCCCATCTTTCAGAGTCTCCAATACCTACTATTCCAAACTTCAGTTTTGAAATTTTGGTAATATCCAATAAATGTTTCAACATATACCTTTTACTTGCAATCTCTCTTTCTAGTTATTTATTTTCTCCATTTTTCAGAAATAATCTGTTCTGCAAGGGATGACAGCTGACGTGATAGACTGCCTGTTATGCAAATATATATGTAGACAAATTTTGAAGTACGTGGTTTTCAACTGGCAAGTAACTTGTCCTGTATACTCAGAGGCAGTGGATATTTCCCTTGAGACCAAATTGTGATTTCAGAAATTTTAGAATTCAATTTGTGCTATTTTTTTGGTGACTGTCATAATACAATATTGTATGAACATTTCTTTTTGTGCAACAAGCTTTCATTCAAAACATTTATTTTTTTCCAAATATGATAAATTAATTTTAAAGAAGATAAAAATCTTCTCATGTTTTGAGAAGATTTCTAGTCTTTTAACTACTTAAGATACATTAATTGTAACCGCAAAAATTGCAGTATGTTTTAGGAAAACATGGTTTTGAAGCAGATAGTTATTAACACAACTCACTCATGAAAAAATCAAAATAAGTCCATAAAATTTTCTCCCTATCTATAATCTTTCAAAATGTATATATTTTTCACCACTTCCTCTCAATATTTTGTCTTCTATATTGCTTTCAGTTATAAATCTCTCCACATTTTCAAGTTGTAGCTCCAAGTTTCACCAGTGAATAAGGTTTTATAAATATTGGTGTAAATTCATTTTATACATAAACCCAAAAGCAAATTTGACAACTATCTAAATTCTTAATGGAGTTTGGAAATAGGTATTTGTGTTTATAATAAACCAATAATTATATTGCTGATATTGTAGTAATGCAATGGCTTAACACATTTCAATGATATATTTTATCTACTAATTTGAAATAACTGACCAATCAACTCATTTTATTTTTAAAATTCATAGTCAAATTTTGATCATGTATTGTATCTATATCTATAATTAGTTAGAAACTAAACATAGTTGGAAGATAAGTTCTCCTATAACTGAAAGAAAAAATTATTGAAGAGAAATTTGATAATTTTCAGAGAATGTCTAACAAGTAATTCAGTCACTCATTAGGATTCTTTCTTCAACATATTTTTTTAAAGGCACAAGGTATTAAAAATAAATCTATAATTAAGCTTAGCATTATTGACAGTGTAGGTATTTTATAACGGGAAAAGCAACCTGTCACTACTAACAGATCACTTTAAATATACCTCAAATAATATTAAAATGTTTAAGAATATACAATTTAAAATATTCTATCTGTACCCTAAAATAGAAAAAAAAATTACGTTTTAATCTAATGTCATAATAAAGTTGAAAACATATTTGTTTAAAGTCCAGTTCTTTGGCTATTTAAGCTGTGATTAATCAGTTTTTCCTCTTGTGATGGTTTATGTCTGCATTTACCACTTCTCCTTGGACTACTGCCATATCTAACCAATACATCAATAGTGCACTGAAAAAAACGGAAAGCACCTTGACAAGGCTATAGAAAGAAAGTGCCACAGAGCAGTGGTCAAGGCGAAGAATTTCACACATGGAGCCAGGTGCAGTGGAAAACTGAAAAAGCTTATGTGATTCTCTGTGCAGCTGTCTTCGTGTTTAAAGCCCTTCTATGAACAACATTGGTGATGGCAAATGGCTTAGAAAAAAGAAAAGCAAGAAGGAGGGGATGTAAGATAGAACAAAAAAAGAAAACTATTCATAAAAGAATAAATAGAAGGCATATCTAAATAAATAATACAGAATAATGTTAATGAAGAAAAAGAAATAGTAGTAAAGAAAAAGGAAGTTTAAACAGGTGAAGCACTGAGCTAAATAGTCTGTACACTATAGTGTGGAATGTGGTACAAACTGAAAGAGAGAATTCGGAGTCTTTATCTTTCCAATGGTAGCTTTGCTTGATAATCTAACTTTTCCCCACTAAAACCTAGTTAAGTGAGATTTGCTTATTATAGCATAATGGTTTTATTTCCTATCCTGAACTTAGAAAGCTATGCTATGAGTAATATTACCTAATTTTGCAAAATAGTAAGATCATTAATATCTGGCTTTATATTGAAATACAACAGATTTATCTGAAATGGGCTTAAATTTTTGGAAATAGTCTAGCTGCCTGATGTGAGGCTTATAGTACATAACAGCAGTGTGGATTGAAAAAAGTCTTTAAGTAAATGCATTTTAATTCTCTGCATTTGAGGTTTTATACTTAAAAAAGAAAACACTTCAAAATCATTCTTGTAATAAAATTAGACATTAAATCTGATTGCAATTCAGCACACAAAGGTGCAATCACTTCTTAACATAAGTGCTTTATTACAATCCTAAAATAGCTATTGTTGTGCCCAGTATGTTGTGGCTGCCCTGTAACTACTAATGAGATACACAAACGGATTGCTAATTCCGTAATACTTTTACATGTTTAAGAACTTAAAGATAAGGAAAATTTTTTAACATTTTGATAAAAATAAAAACTGCCTGGCTAAAGTGTTTTCCACAACCATTTTAACATTTTCGTATTCTTTTAAATGCTTTGACATCTCCAATAATTTGAAAGAAACATTACAGAAATGGTAACACTGGGTGACTGTAAAATAAAGTAGCTACTGGGAAGATGCACTGATAAGAAGATGTTCTCATCTATCTTCCAAATTTGGCTCTTTTTGCAGATGTTTATTCATTACTCTTTCTTCAGTTAGGTTATTATGGGTCATTATGTCTGAGGGACTAAACTAATTGAAATGTTCATTGAGATTGAAGTGCTACAAGAAAAACAAAGCGGGGCGTGTGGGGTGGGAAAGGAGTAAAATGCATCCAAAGAAACATGCAACAGATACTCTTTTAAAAACATTAAACATTTTGTTTTAAAAGTTTTAAAAGGCTGACAGTTAAATTAGAAATTCTGAAAAAGAACAAGAATGAGCAATGTTAAGTGTACAGTTTTTAAAGATAACAATAAATCATATGCCATATATGGGGCAAAAATGAAAGGGACTTTGTACTCACACATAAACTTCTGGCAAGATCTGGTTTGTTGTCAGGTTCCCAGACACTAAATAGATGCTCTGTTCACTTAGCGTGAAGGCCCGCAAGGGGCAGGGACCTCCGGGGATTCTTGGCAGTTCTCAAGTCTCATTAGGCCTGCATATTAATGACTCACAGCAACATAAAGAGACCCTTGAGCAGCCTTTTTTCCCTTCCTCCTGCCTGGGTTTCCCAAGGCTAAGGCAGCCACAGACACAGCACACATTAGCCAAGTGAGAGGCTTGTAGCAACCACTGCTGCCAGGCCACCATGGGGTGTACGCTGCCCTTTGACACACTGCCTCAGCACCATCCAGAGGTCCACCAAATGTGTTAAGGAATGAGTGCTCTCGAGGACTAATATCACTTTGAAAATAAGAACCTATCACTCTATGGTTATATTATTAACTAAAATAAAGGTCCAGTCTCAACAGAGCTGAGTTGAACCCAGAGACAGTCTAAGATCAACATTTTCAGGAGTTAGAAAAGTTGACTAGCCTTTCTATTTCTTCATGTGTCATATAAACACAAAACTAGTTAGAAAAAGTAAAATATTCAACAAATACCCTTCAAAGATGAAAACCAAATAATTAGGAAAGATACCAGAAGTCTGTTAAATCATTTTCATTTTAACACACTTATTTTATTTCATGTAAGAGTTTCCTTTTAGTGTCAGTGATAAGAGTTACCAGTATCTCATAAAACTTGACTTATAAAAAGAAAAGTAAAATAAAATAAAATAAATATATATCACATTGAAACCATCAGTGACTACCATCAAGCCCAAATACAAATATTCTCAGAGTTCACCTTTTGATATGTAATGGACCCTGTTGAAAATATGAAGAAACCAAGGACACGTCAGAAAATACACATTATCACGTATTACCTAACATTCTGAAGCCTAAGACTCAAGATTAGAAACCCTGTTTTCAACCCATTAATGACTTTTAATCACCATTACTTTTCTCATTCAATACTTGGTGGTGTGTAAAATGCATTGCCCTGAAAACAAGAAATGTGGATTCTAGTGTTCAGTCATCCGTTTATCCTCTTGTGACCTTGTGCAGGTCAATCAATTTTATCCATCTTCAGTTATCTCATCCATAAACAAGTTTAAGAACACCTTAATTGACTGAAGACTGGTAACTGGACCAGGTGAGAGAGCTACGTCTTTCTGTATGCAGTGTGTCCATTAAAGAACATTACATAAGGAAGATATATTTCATATTCTGAAACTCTCCACAATGAATTCCTAACTTTAACTCTCCAAAGGAACATTGCATTTTTACAATTCTCTTTAAGCCTGCAATTATCAAAGTAGAGTGACACTCTTTTTCTGTAGGGTTACCAGCATTAAACATACGGAAAATTGCCTAGGACATCATCCTTCCTGGGTTTATTTTTAAAAATAAAAACTATAAAAGTTAGCATTTAGATTGCCCTGTGATCACACTTACCAGCTGATTGGCCACGGTTGGTGGCATCATGATCACTATCTCCCTGTTCACTGTCTCCATGACCACTGTCCTTAGAGCTTACTATGTCGGCTTCCTGGAATGCAGAACTAGAAGTACAAAAATGTGAATATTAGAATCAAAAAGGTGAAGAAACACAGAAAACATTCTTCTGCCACCACATGGTCACAGATGGTGCTGCAGACCCACAGACCTCTTAGCTGGCTTTGTTTCTGCAGAAAGCTAGTTTTGATAACCTAAGCGTAACTCTTTAAAATAATCGATTACCAGTCATTTTGAGCACTTAAACCATATAAAGTTTAGGCATTATTCTATAATTGGAGCTAAATACATGTTTATATCATTTTCATAAAATAGATATACATTTGGAACAGTAAGGAAGACTATCAGAAACTGTGTAGGAGTGTAAATTGACAAAATATTCAAATACATTTTAAATGTATATAAATGAAATATAATGTATAATTTTTAATGTTTTGTTTAGGAAACAATATAATCCATATTTATGTCCTGCCTTAATTGAAAATATTTTACACAATTTAATTTTAATTTTAATTTAGAATAATATACCTACTTTCTACTTTTACTAGGTAGTAAATTGTCCATTACTGCCAGGGAAAAAAAGAGTTCATACCTGTTAACTCGGCGAGGTCTGTCAACTAGATAGCTGAGCTCTGCTCGCTGGTGTTTAGTCTAGAAAAAAAAAAAAATAAATAAATCAAGAGCATTTGAATGCTATGGGTTGAGCTAGTAGTCTACTTTTGAGGTTAGGGACTATATCTGGCTTAAGTAATTGTATATATTTTTATGAATTTCCAAGCTCTCCTAAGACCTCCTCCTAGTGATTTCTGTGTAAGGGCAGGGGAGATATGCAGAGACACTTGAAACCACATTTTAGTCACTTGTAAAGGTTAAAAAAATAAAATTGGCTAACTTTAAATGTGTGTGTGTGTGTTTTAAAGAGAAAATACAAATGACTTCATGGCTAAAGCTCATATACTATTGTCTCTAACAGAGTCAACCTGTTTATATTCTGCAGTCGTTTTTTTCAGTGGCTTAAAAAAAGTGTTTAGGTGCATACTGGTTGACACAAGAAAAACAGCACGCTCAATAAGCAAAAAGTTTGGATACTTTGTGGAATTATGTTGTTGTTTATTTTCAAAATGTGCTTAAGATACAAATGAGCTGTACAAATATTCGTGAAAGTCAATTAATAATATCTAAGACTCAAATAAAATAACCTGCCAGGAAAGGAGTTCATAATCCTGCCCGCCCCGCCACACCCCCATTCTTTTCCACTCCAAAGGCTCTCTGCATTTGCCTCCCCACCTCTACCGCCCACACACCTTTCCGGTCCAAACTTTCTTTTACATAAACTAACTTTGTTCTCCCCCCAATCCCCACCCTCCAGCTCTGTCACTTCTCCATGCTTTTAAAAATAAGTCAGAATTGACAAGCCAAATTCTTTTATGAAGAAAGCCAACAGCAGTGATTTATCCAAAACAATGGCAAGAAGGTGATTATTAGCTAAAAAGATATATTTAAGACAACAATTGTTTAAGCCTTCCCTTAGTTTACTCTTAACAGGGGTTTGTGCCAAAGCAGCTTCATTCAAATTCACACTGTGTGGGCGCTCGCCTTCAAGAGCGTCTGTAAATGCTGTCCAGAGCCGAACTGAAGGATTTTTTTGCAACCCGAGTTCAGAGGACAAGGATCTGATAATTTGTTCACTAAAACATGCATTCGAGGTTAGACAACTGTGTAAAGTTAAACAATCTATAGCTTACTTGTACACGCGACTGAAAGCATAGTTAAACAAAGCAAAATAGAGTCAACTTTATTAACGCCTGGGACAGACGCAAAGAAAAAAGACCTTTACCAGTGCTAGAAAGTAAGTCCCTCCTCCACATTTCCCTCTCCCTTCACGCAGTTTCCCTTTATCCCCAGGTTACTGAGAAGGGAAAGGGCTGACAGGAATTAAGGTTTTAAAGGAAAGATGGAAGAGCAAAGGAGGGAGCTCCAAGGTGGCAAAGTACCAAGGGGACGGAATGAAAAAAAATGTGAAAGAGTGGAACAACGCGAAAGTTAGGTTACACACCAAGGAGTGGGAGAACGTGACCGCCAATCTCCGCTCCCACAAGGATACACATAAGGTAATATCCTAAAAATAGATACACAGTGCACCAGAGATACAAGGGCCGGGCTAGAGGAGGCTTTCTGATGGAGGAGATGAGAGATGGTGGTCCTTTCGCTTCAGCCTTACCTCGTTGGACAAAATGCTTCCGTTGGAGATGATATCAGGCTGCTGGTCGGTGTAACCGGTGACTATGGCCCCGCAGGGGTTGTGCTCAGTGTCCGTACTCCGCGAAGGGCTGCAGGGCTTAAGAAACATCAAGTCGGTCTTGGCGGACTCTGGGGTCAGGCAGACCTGGTAGCAGTAATTCTGGTTGTGGTGGTGGGAGCCAAAGCCCCCGGACTCCTCCACCGGCACCTGGGCCGGGTTACTCGGTACATTGGAGCTCTGCACCAGCATGATGTCCGACTTGCTGAGTTTCTTCTTGCGCGCCCGGGCTTGGCGGCCACAGCAGGTCGAACCTCCGCCACCGCAGCAGCAGCAGCAGAGGCAGCAATCGCTGGCCAGACAAGTGTAGATGTTGAGCTTCTTCTCTTTTTGGCAACGCACGGCCAGCACGATCATGGCCAGAAGGAAGATGAAGGACACCGAGCCCAATGCGATGATGAGGATGAGGGTGAGGTCTAGCGAGGTTTCCCCGCCGCCAGAGCGGCTGGGGCGCTGGTGCTCTCCTGACCCTCCGCCTCCGCTCCCGCCCCCGCCCTGGGGCTCCACGGCGCCATCCACCAGCTGAACCACCAGGGTGGCGGTAGAGGACAGGGGCGGCTGCCCATGGTCGCGCACCTCGATCACCAGCTCATAAGGCCGCTGGGGGTCGCGCTTGGCCGGGACTCGGCGCGCTGTGCGCAGCTCCCCGGTGCGCCAGTCCATGCGAAAGAGGTTCATTTCGTTGCCACGCACGATGCTATAAGTGAGCCGGGCGTTCTCGCCATCGTCCGCGTCCACGGCGGCCACGCGGGTGAGCAGGTAACCCGGCTCCGCCGAGCGGGGCAGCACCTCACGCGCTGGAGTCCCGTTGCGCCCTGGTAGAGGCGCCACGATGGCAGGGGCGTTGTCATTTTGATCTACTATGAGGATGTTGACAGTGGCGTTACCCGCCAGCGCCTGGGGGCTGCCAGCATCCCGGGCTTCCACCTGAAAACTGAAGTCCTTGAGCTGCTCATAGTCGAAGGAGCGCAGGGCGTACAAGTAGCCGTTCTCAGAGTTGATAGACACGTAGGTGAAGACGCTCATGCCCTGGATCTGGCACTCGAGGATAGAGTAGGCAAGCTGGGCGTTGGCGCCCTCATCGCGGTCGGTGGCGCTCACCGCGTAGATGTAGGCGCCAGGCACGTTGTTCTCAGTCACATACACGTCGTAGACAGGCTGGCTGAAACGCGGAGCGTTGTCGTTCACATCCGACACTTGTACCTGGATCGACTTACTGGTGGAGAGCGCAGGCTCGCCCCGGTCCCGGGCCACTACAGTCAGGGTGTAGGAATCCCCCGCCTCTCGGTCCAGAGGGGCTTCGGTAACGATGGTGTAGTAATTCTTAAATGAAGACTTGAGGCGGAAAGGCACGTCTCCCAGTAGCTCGCACTGCACCTGCCCATTCTCCTCTGAGTCGCGGTCAGTCACGCTGAAAAGGGCCACCACAGTGCCAGGCGCCGCGCCCTCGCTCACCGCCTCCTTCACGGTGCTGAAGCTGATCTCTGGCGCGTTGTCGTTAGCATCCAATACTCGCACTAGCACCTTGCAGTGCGCAGGCACGGCGTTGGGGCCCAGGTCCTTGGCTTGCACGTACACTTGGTACACTGGGCTCTCTTCATAGTCCAACTCGCCGCTTACCTCCAGTCGGCCAGTGCGCGGCGAGAGTCCGAAAAGCTCCCGCGCCCGGGGCGAAATGTGGCTGCTGAAGGAGTACACGACCTCACCGTTCTGACCCTCGTCCGGGTCTGTGGCGTTGAGCTGGATCACGAGAGTGCCTGGGGGCGAGTTCTCTGGTAGGGACACAGTGTAGACGGGTTGGTCGAAAGCGGGCACATTGTCATTGGAGTCCAGCACTCGGATGGTGAGTAGGGCCGTGCCGGTGCGCTGCTGCTGGGGGGGCAGGCCAGCTCCCCCGCCACCTCCCCCTCCTTCACCTACTCCTCCCCCTCCTCCCCCGTCCACCGCGGTCAGCACGTAGCGGTGCACCGCTTGCTGCTCTCGGTCCAGTGGCTTCTCCAGCACCAGCTCAGCGAATCGGTTGCCATCCCCCTGGGTCTGCACGTCCAGGGAGAAGTAGCTGTTGGGGGTGATCTCGTAGTCGCGCAAGGAGTTGGTGCCCACGTCTGGGTCGAATGCGCTCTCCAAGGGGAAGCGAGTGCCTGGCGTGGCGCTTTCAGAGATTTCCACCGTCAGGTCCGGCTCTGGGAAAGAGGGGGGGTTGTCATTAATGTCCAGCACCTCGATCTCCACCTGGAACAGCTCCAGGGGGTTCTCCAGAAAGACCTCCAGGTGCAGGACACAGGAGGGGCTCTGTTTGCAGATTTGCTCGCGGTCTATTTTCTCGTTCACGTACAGCACCCCGGTCTCCAGGTTGAGGTCTAAGTAGGGGGTCCTTGAGTTTGGCACCGTCTGAAACCCGCGAGCCGAAAGTTTTGTAATGTCCAGACCCAGATCTTCAGCGATATTACCCACGAAAGTGCCATGTTCCTGCTCCTCCTGTACCGTGTAGTGAAGCTGGGAAAAGACTCCTTCCACCATCCAGAGCAAGGCAAAGAATAATAGCACAATCATCTCCAAAAGGAAAGGAAGTAGCTTCCCGCAGCCAGTCAGCTACCCAATCACCTCCCCCACCACCATGGAAAAAAAAAAAAATCTGAAAAAATACAAATAAAAGTGCGCTACGTAGGGGCTCCTGTGGCTTTCTGTCTTTAAAAATCTTACTCCTTTTGCTTCATTTTAGAGCTTCCTGCAATCCAGCCTCATTTTTTTTTAATCTTAGCACAGGAAGGGTGACAGGCGTCCCCTTTCCTCATCTGTAATCTTTCCACTGACCAATTAATAAAATAACGATAATACAATAGTCAGCGTCCTTTATTCCGACAGTCTTGGCGCAACGCGGCGCTGGCAAATCCCAAAGAGGAAATCTCGGTATTTCAAGACTGTCCTCGGTTTGTCTTCTTGCTGATGGGAGAAGAATGAGGAGGAGGAAAAAGAGGAGGAGGAGGAAGAAGAAGAAGAAGAGGAGGAAGAGGAGAAGGAAAAGGAGATGCTGTTGGCACCGTTAAACATGCCTCTTAATGTCAACGGCTGGCAGATGCAAAAGGGCTTAAAATCAGCGACAGAATTTTGTGCCGGAAAAGCACAGAACGGCTCTGCAGCTCAAAACTTTCATTCTCTTCATTTCTCCGGATGGATGTTCTTCTTGACATTTTTTTCCTCTTTCGTTCTATTTGTATTTTTTGTCTTTCGTCGTCTTGGTTCCCTCTGTCCTCATCTCCACCGTTACTTGCGTCTCTGTAAGTGTAATGAGCAATTTCTTTTCTGCTGTTTTCTTCCCAAGCCTCTTTCCCTCTAACCTCTTTTTCCTTCCAGTCCTTCCTTCCTCCTGCTTCAGCCTCTGAGCTTGTGGTCTGGACTGGCAGTTTCTGAGCTCCGAGCGCTTGCTTCTCCGTTTTTGCGCAGCGCCCTCATTCTGCCAACCAATCGCCGAGGAGCACCACCCACCGGGCTGCCGGTGACTGGCCAAACCGGCCGCCAAACAGACACGTCACGGGGCAGCCGGGCGGGGCGGGACAGAACTCTCGCCCGAGCGGCCGGGGTGAGTGTGAGTGTGAGAGCGAGAACAGCCCCTCAGGTCCCGAGGCGCTGGCTGGGGACACTGCCGCGGAAAGTTCCCAGTCCCCAGCCGCAGGTAATGGGAAGGGAATAGAGAGGTTCCCCTGTTTGCATCAGCAAATGCGAAAACATAATAGCAACAGCTGCGGTATCCTCTCCTAGGCGCGGGATTTCCGATGATGCTAACGTTCTTTTTCCTTTAAGGTATTTTCCCTAATACGCATCATGGAACTAAATCATCTAGAAGGGGAAAAAGTAGCGCAGGAGCCACTACTTGGCAAGGGTTACCTAATTAAGGCACCCTAGCAGAGATTGGCAGGACATTTAAAAAGTGGGTGTTATATGACATGTGTCAATCTAAGGGTAAGGGGTCTGACGGGGCCATGAGGAAAGGGGTGAAGCAAACGGAGTAGGGGGTGGAGGTGGCTCCTAAAAAGCGGAGGAATTCACGCTAAAGGATGTGGGATGACAGCGCTTATAGACGGGCAGACGCGTTCGACGTGCCTCTTTCTTCCCTAAATACATATTCACAAAATACTTATCAAGTAGATTAACTCAAGGACCTAGCTTCGAGCCGTGAGTGCGTTTATCAGTGACTGAGGAGTTTGATTTGAGCCGCTTCCCACGAGCCCGCCATCCTAACGCCGGGCCCTTGGGCATCCGGTACACAGCAACGCCAAGCGCTGCAAAGCGCCTCTGATATCCCTGCGCCTTGTGCGGCCAAGTGCCACGCAGCGGCTGGGAACACCGACTATTTTCTAATTTTTTGGCAATTGGAGATCGATCCCTTTACCCACCATGCTAGAATAGACCACTGATTTCTGCCGATCCTGGGGTCAGCCCGCGGGGTGAGGACAGTAGGGTGGCGGCGAAGGCGGGCGGGGTGGTGGGCAGGGACCGTGCATAAGAGGGTCCCGAGTGTGCACCGCTGCGGGTATCTGCGAACACGTTTGCACATGCACGGTACTGGCATCCATCCTCTCTGGCCCAGGGCTTAGCTCTGAGTAAGCCCCAGCGGAGCCTTCCTGAGTTCTGAAGGACGCGCTTGACCAGCTGTGAGTGCCCATTCCGGAGGCGCAGGGTCAACGCGGCACATCTACATAGCTAGTTCTTGTGAAGTTAAAACACAGCGCGAACTCTTTAATGCTGGAGAGTGGATAGAATGCCAATTCTCTAAGGAAAGATATGTAAATATATATTTTTAATTAACGGGCTACTAGCAAGGAATTGGTTGTTTATTCACGACAGAAGCCCCTATTCAACCTCCTTCCTTTGCAAAGAGATAGGAAGGTCCTTTGCTGCTTTCTGGTAATGAATGACCCAAGACTACACCACAACCTGCGAGAAAGGTAGAGTCTTTTACCCGACCCGGAGATACGGGGGATCCTTGCCATTCCCTCCTGGCAGGGAATTAAGGAGGGCAAGTGTCCATGGGCGTGATTGTAGCCTGAGACGTGCTTCTGAGAGTCCCACGAATGCACGTCTACTGCCCCGATTTCCGCGCCACCCCCCCCGCTCCCCGCAACGCCGGGTTCCCCCGGCCCCCGCACTTCGCTCTTTCATGAAGATGGGTCCTGCCTTTGAGCGCTTAGGAAAGGATGCCAGCAAAAATGGCTAATCCTTTTCCAGCTGCAGTAAATTGAAGACTGACCAAAGCCAAGCGAAAACCGCTGCAGTTAAAATGATTTTAGCATCATGTCTGCGGCTGAGAATGGAGCGGCAGTGTATAAAGGGACCTGTGGATCAATGAAAAGGAGATTATAGTGTATCTGAATATTAATACGGTATTGCATCTGTACTTCCCACCCCTCCCCCCTTTCTTTTTCTTCAGATCTGCAGAGTTGAAATGAAATGTTTTGAGCTCTTCAAGCTGACTCGTCAGAATACTGGAGCCTTTTAAAAAATGACGGTAATTTTCTAATGTGTTCATTTGTACGTATGGAAACACTTGTGTCTGTGCGCGCGATTGCGCGCGTGTTTGCATGTGAGAGACATGCAGCTGAATGACAATGCAGATCCAGAAATTGGGGAAGAGGGTTTCTGCCCCCGAAATGTAGGTGAACTTTGAGCTGACTTGGGGCGTATGCTGAAAACCAGAGAGCTTCCAGAGGTGGAGATGAGATGGCCAGATTTGCCTGTAAATAATCACTATATCCACTGTAACACTTGAGCTGCTTTTTTTTTTTTTTTTTTTTTTTTTTTTTTTTTTTGGTAGCAGCTGTGTTTGAATGGAACTCTCTCCGCAAACGTGGGTTACAGGCGTCTCCTAGCGGCGAAATCAGCATAGGGCAGACCAGAGAATTTTTGCTTTGGAGAGCTCGCCTTTTGGAGGCTCTACGAGATTTCTTGGGTCATAGGTGTCTGTGTCTGCACCAGCGTCGCTGAGCCCAGGTCCCCTAGAGGTCTCGCCTCTCCGACTTCTAGTCTCTGTGGCGCCAGCCAGGGACCGGCGGGGTGACGGTGGGGTCTTCTTCCCAGCAGAACAGAACAGAGCCTGGTCCTCCACCTCCCGCTAGATAGCTCCAGCAAAGGGCAATTCCAAGAGCATTTTGTTTGGAGCCAAGATCAGATATTGACATTAATAGTCTTCTGTGCCCCTTTACCCTAGAGCCTTTAAAACAACCACACCCCGTCACCCACAAAACAAAACAGCACTCTACATTTGCTTTTTAAAATGCCTCTAAAATGTAACAGGCTTACTTTTTCCCTTGCTGTGTCAATCAAACAGATCCTGCCTTTCCTTTTTTTCTTTTTCATTCTTACTCCTGTGGACCCCAGAATTTAGTGAAATGAGGTTTGATACGGCAGCCTCAGTAACGAGGTTGACTACATCTTTGAACTGTAGAGCATCATGTATATTCTGTGTTCTTCAATCCCCCCGTTACTGGAGCGGAAAAGGAGAAGGAAATCTATTGTATGTAATCCCTTCTTCACCCTCCCCCTTCCACCCCCTAGGAACGCAAACTGAGCAAGGACAAACAGCACCCTAAGAAATAGAGGAAAAGCAATTTTATTATTTGGAGGGAGGTTATCAAAATCAGTTTTCATAAAAGTCCTGGTTTATATATTAGAGTGATAGTGCATATTTTTTAATTTCATTGGGCTTTAAGTGTAGCAGAAACGGGGGGCGCTAAGGATCCCACAAGTGTGTTTTACAAACTTTGAAACTGAGTTAAGGGATTGCTTTCTTCTCTGTCCTTTGCTGCAGAGGGTGGGGCAGAAACAAGTTTGTTAACCAGCCTTTGGATAAATGAGTGTTTGCAGTGATTTAACATGACTTGAAAGCAATTTGTTTCTAAATCCTCTTATTATTGCTATGTGCCCAGAGCTTTGAGGGAAGTGTTTTTTTTTTTTTTTTTTTTTTTTTTTTTTTTTTTTTTTTTTTAAGAATTGGAAGAACAAATTACTTTATCAATAACCAGGCTCCACCAGGATTGACCAAGATGTTTGTTCCTGGCGCTTGTCATTCTCAGCAAGCACAGCACAGAGAGCAAATATAAAAGGCCCAAAGTGCATTGCATCTTTTATGGGTAAGCATGAAATAGGTTTATTTGTGGTAGTGTAGTGCAGCTTAAGAGGTGGGAAGACAAGGCTTTGGAAGCAATGCCACAAACATTGTGTTAGTTTTTGTTCATCTGTAGTAAAAGGTGAATGCTGACTAGAATTTCTGGGAAAGATTTATAGCATATGCAATTTTAAGTATTCAGGTAACTCTTTAGTTACTGTGTTTTAATCCTTCAAGCCCATCAGAGAACAAACCAATACTTGTTCTTGGGATTGAAAATACTAGATATCCCATCAAGCACCACTATCTTGATATTTAAAGTAGAAATATGCTTCTCCATTTTGTTTAACCTAGTTAATATTGGGGTGGCTTCACATTTCAGTGCCTTTTCAGTTATCAAGCAGGGCCAACATTTTGTTAAACTCTAAACAGTGAATTAAAAGCGCTGAATGAGCTGAAGCAACCCTCTAATGCAAAATGACAAATTGCACTTAAGTGATACATGAACAAAAAATGATTTATGGATTTTTACAATGGTCTGAGCAAATGAAAGCAACATGAATTATACATCCTAATGCTCACAATATCATTTTCTAATAATACTGTTTCAGTTCAGATGCTATACTCTGCTCCTTTCTGTAACAGAAATTAATCAATAAGAGGTCCAGGAATGTTTTTAAATTGGGCACTGGTTTATGATACTGATTCCAAAGTGTGTGTGTATGTATACATATGCATATATATATGTGCATGCACACATTTTATTTTGGTTTTGGGAAGGTGGGTTGATGACAAATAGTGAACATGCATTCTTGTCAGATTTTTCACATATTGTGTCTTTTGGTAGTAAATAGTCCTTTGAAAACTTTTGTTTTTTCCATATCATCTTTAAGAATGTGAATAAATAGATCTCATTCAAAATGACAGTCTTTATTGCCACATGAATTCCTTTTCTAAAAATTAAAATGCATTACCTCATCTTCCTCTTTTCTTCCATTACTTTGGATATTAAAACATCTTATTTTTCCAAAATGTCTCCTAACCTTTTCGTATTTGTTTTATGCTCTCTTTTTCAGATCATTGTTTTATTCTTTAGAGCATTAGAAACATACCTGGGTTAGTGAAAAGGTCATGGCACCTTAGTTTTGTAGCCTTAGTAGACAAAATATACCCTATGGGTTGTCTTAAATTACAGAAAAAAAATCAATCAAATAAAATTTTATGTGCTGTTTGTGTTTTGAGTCTGAAAAATACAAAAATCTAGTTTCCTTTGTGTTATGATGATTGACTACTCCTAGCATTTTTATTTAAGCATTTGTGGTTTGTATAAGTGGATAATTTTTGGTAGGTATGTAGATTTTAAGTGAAGGTGGTGTCTGTACTGTGTTGCATCCTCAACCACAGGAAACTGTTAATCACCCAGAGGCCTCTAAAGTCACATTATTAGGCTTAATCTTAATTATCCAGGTTTATAAAAAGAAAAAAGAGAGAGAGAGAGAGAAAAAAAAAGTGAATCCCCATTTCTGCTTTTGACAGCATTAAGAACTACTTTTACTGAAAGATTACTGAAATCAATGATGTGATTACGATTTTAAATAAGAACTAAAAGACATCATATTTAAAAAGCCAGCTGCTTTGCTTAACAAGGAGATGAGTAGGTTTTACTGACATGGCCCAGAGACAGAAAATGAAGCTTCAAATATAGAGGTCGATATAGAACAATTTCGAAAATTAATTGCAAGTTCTGATCAAGTTCATATGAGTAAGAGAGAAGTTGTCTAGAAAGAGTTCTTTTTTTTCCTTACCCAATGGTTTTACTTTTTATTTGATAGAGATACAAAACCTGCCTAGTTATAGTGTTTGCCTGGGAAGTGTAAACTATTTTCTTAAAAGGAAACCCTTTGATTTTTAAAATACAAAATAAGATTATTCTGTATAATAAGAATAAGAACCCAAATTTTGATTAGGGTTGCAAGTCATAGAGCTACATTCTGAAGAGTTTTAAAACATTGGGGACAGACATTATCAAAATAATATAAAACACAGTTTGAGAATTACATTAATAATTAGAATTACATTAGAATTAAAATAGTAAATCAGAACAAACAATAAAACAGATACCTCAATTTAAAAAAAAAAAAAAGTATTTCTCTCAGTCTCACTGCCTGCTTAGTATAACTCTTTGTATAAGAAACATGATTTCCATGATACCTTATTTAAATGGGCTTGGCAAATGCTGTACTTTATTGCTCTATTTTATTGCAATTTCATCTATTCATTTTAGGTGAAAGTTACTAATGGTTTTTAAGCAGCTTAATATTTACCTAGAATTGTTACATAAGCTATATTTGGTATTCTCCATCTATATAGGTTTTATTATCCCAACATTAGAATTAAGGCTAAGAAGGATGTTCAGAGTTTTAAGTAACTCACTGCATTATTACAGAATTCAAATCTAGGTCTTTTGCTGCCCATATACAGGCTCATTTTATTACCCCGTCGGCTTTCTTCAGTCTGTCTGAATTGAATTTACTTAGGAGGTAAAACAAACAAAAAACTTAAATTAACTTAGAAATGGAGTTAATCCAGATTTTGGACTGATATGCTGATTTTAGTCTTAGTCAAATTGGCTAGTACATTACTGAGTTGAGTGTTGGAAGAATTCATAAATATGTTTGAGGGTTTTCTTCTTTAAGAATTTTTATCAGTGAAACAAAGCTCGAATACATTTTCTCACAGAGAGTGACATTATAAGCAGTCATCTTTTCCTCATGCAGAAGTGCCCAATGTGGAAATCATAGATTTTAAGGAAGGGACAAGAAAATTGATGAAACAAGTTCAAAATAAAGGTACCTGTGCCTCATCATTCCCAAAGAGCGCTGATCAATGATCCCAGAAGTATGCCATGTTCTCTTAATTCATCAGAGATTGAAAGCAAAGGAAAATCAAGAAATGTACCCAGTTTACACGGTGCAAATATTGGTGTTTATTTTGTAAACATTTCTGAAGCAGTCTTTAAAAGGGGAAATGTGTTTTTGTTAAATGAATTTCAGGTATCACTTCATGCTAATTTCTTCTTCAGTGTTGCTTAAAAATGGTTTTAGTCGGGCCCGGTGGCTCACGCCTGTAATCCCAGCACTTTGGGAGGCCGAGGCGGGCGAGTCACGAGGTCAGGAGATCGAGACCATCCTGGCTAACACAGTGAAACCTCGTCTCTACTAAAAATACAAAAAATTAGCTGGGTGAAGTGGTAGGCCCTGTGGTCCCAGCTACTCGGGAGACTGAGACAGGAGAATGGCATAATGCGGGAGGCGGAGCTTGCAGTGAGCTGAGATGGGCCACTGCACTCCAGCCTGGAGCAAGACTCCATCTCAAAAAAAAAAAATGGTTTTAATTATAAAGTTTTGAAAATTAAAAAATTAAATTTATTCATGCCAGGAGAAAACTGGACAAGAACTTAAAAATACCTTTAAATTTTGAAAGACATAATCAACTAAGATGATTGTGGCATCGTATTTACTTCTATAAGTAAAATTTTTATTAATATTTTGGTATAAGAACTGACAGAAAAAAAAAGATCAGATTTATTTTAGAAGTGTACTCAATAATTCTGAGTATATGTAATGGGCTCTATAGGGTAGGTTATACATATTTTTTACTCATTTCTGAAGGTACCCAACTGTGACAGGAGATGATATGGTAAATTCATGAAGAACATAACCTTGATAATTAAACCAAATTGGTTCATATTCTTGCTTCTCTAAATATTTGAAGTTGGACAAATTACTTTGAAGCTCTATTAAGTGTGTCAAACATTTGAAACATTTATTAAACTACGATGATACATTGACCTTGTTATTTTGAGGTTTCAATTGAAATGATATAGGTAAAATTCTTACTCTATAGTGGATTCTCAGTAAATATTAACAATTTGTATGGTAAGGTGTTTTGGATGAGGTAGTCTATAAATAAATATTTGTTGAGAATAATTGGCATTAATTTTCTTGAGGATTTTATTTCCTTTGTCAAATATATATTATTTACTAAACAGATATCAAAACATTTAATGTTCCTATTTTGAGGGAAATTGCGATATAATTTTGAAGACTAGATGCAAATGATAAGTGAAGAAGACAACTAACTAAATTTTGGTTCAGCTTCAAAAACATAAAAGTCAATGATGAGCTTTTCCCATAATCATATATCACATTTATTTGCTTTCTTTCAGATAAACTTATATTTTCGGTAAGTTAAAATTTATATGATAAAACTGACAGGCAGATAGATTATAAAAATCATTTTCATAAGCAGATAGCTCGTTCATTTTTAAGTTTTTTTATTTAAATATTTGTCAAAATTTTATTATTAAAGGATTCTAATTTGATAGTCATTTAATTTTTTTCTAATTCTTTAGCGTAGCATCTTAATACCTTCTCCTTTATTCATGCCAATGAGTACTAAAATTCTCAAAATTAAAAACAAATTAGTGAAAAATAAGCCTCCTAAAATAGAATGAATTCATTAGAATACCCAATTCTGAGCCTTAAGCCTCAATTGTATTTGAACTTTATTTTCTGCATTTTCCTTGCCATTGTCTGCCTATGATTGCTTTTATTAACATTCTTTTTAGTAATTACTACAATTTGAGAGGCAAAGACTCAAAAATATGCATTGGAGTCTAGCCATATGAATAGTGAGAGAATGGAAAATAAATGTAAATTATGATATATATTTCTCAAGAATTTCATAGTCCTTGATTTTGTAATCAATTTGATAGAGTATATATATATATATATAAAACTTCATTAAGAGTATTAAAAATATTAAAACATATAATGACTATGAGTGCTAAAGGCATGGAGAAAAAAGAAAACACTTGAATAAAATAAATTAAAGATTTCTAGAGAAGGACAGCTTTTGTTATTATTTTAAAGGCAACAGTGGTGCAGATTGGTAGAAATAAATATCCGAAGAGGGTTAGATGGACTTGATCAGTAAAGAAATGAAGGCAAGGATAGCAAAAACACTTTTCTAGAAAGGTCATAGAAACAGCAAATGAATGTATTCAATTATAGGCCAATATCCTGAATTTGGACCCAGTTGCTTAAATGCATAATTTCAGCAGTCCTCAATTTTGTTTCATTTGATTTATGTTTTCCCCATCTCCACCAGAAGCTTGGCTAATTTGATGTCAATGGAAATGCGTGAGATCTTTATTCAGCTTTCACACCTGAGCAATGCTTTTGGTATATCTTGGGCTAATAGCCAATGTTCAGTCTTAGAATTATGATAAAAACCTAATATTATTGCTTGTTCCTTAGCATATATATTTGAGAACCTTGGCGGCTGCTGTTAATTTGATGGTAAAGTGCTGATTACTGATTTTCTGAAAGCTTTTTTTTAAAACCATAGCTAGTCAGACTACCTAACAAAGTACCTAATTTAACAATAATATATTTACATTTTGCTGGATAACACAAGTGGCAAAAGTATTGTTTAAGCCCAAGGAAACTGACAAGCATTCAGTTGGTCACAGTTTTTGATGGATTTGTTGGCTGCTTAACTAACTAGTACTTAATGAAGATGTGCTGACTGGATGAATGAATGCTTGACTTTTTACCTTTCTGTTTTAAATTTTAAAATATATTTCTAAGATATTATACCTTAGTTTCACAAGCTATGTTTTTAATAATCTGTGTTTGTAACAAGTATTTTAAAATTAGTTATTTTTAAGAAACTTTACCTAAAATGAAAAGTTAACTTACCTAATTACAAATGTGTTACAATACTTGATGTCTCCCAATTAATACAGTGCATTTCTCCAAACTGCCACTCCTCAGAAGTGGTATCTCTTCTTATAATTTTCTTTTGTTTTCAGATTTTCTTCTATTTCATAATACTGTGTTGTATATATAAATATGTACAGAGTAAGCACAATGGTCAATATTCTGAATCGTTTTGTTCGTTTTATAAGGTCATGATGTCATACTAAGAAGAAACCCCCTGAGATGAGAATGTTAGATGTTAAGAGTGAGTATGACTGATACAGAAAGACATTTGCTGCCCTACGTAGAATCAGGAGGTATTTTAATTTTGAAGCATGTTGCAGGGTTAAGTTAAAAAGAAAGGTTGATTAACCTGTTATATTTAAAATGATGTCTTGAATTTCAAGTCAGAGGGGACACTGTTGAGCTTCTAGTTTCTCTGTTCTTCAACCTTCTGAAATGGAGATACTTAAGTTCATATATGGTATATTGGTCACCATAGTATATTTTCTTTTTTCTTCTCTTGGGTTGATGGCTAACCCCCATCTTCTTTATTCCATAACTGACACACTCATATTGTTTGTGGTTTAGATATTATGGAGTTTGTAAATACTTAACTCTGTATTTTGGCTATCTAATAAGGCATAGGTCGGTTGTCCATAGTGAAAGAGTTTAAGTGGAAATATACACACATGCACACCTGTGTGCACACACATACACATGAGGAAAAAATGGCATTGCAGTTAAAACTTTGTTTTGTCATAAAAAATAGAAACAGATCTGTGAAACAGAAGTGATCACAAAATCAGATGATGCTACACACAGAGTATACTTGGATTACAATGGAGAACTTGCACGACCGTTGTGAAAAAAGAAGGTTTAGTTTTTTCATTTTATACAATATACAAATACGAATTCCAGATGGATTTAAGCATTCATTAAAAATATAAAACCACGGGATAACTAAATTTGTAGCGTACTGAATATTTCTATCACTCAGATATGTTTTTTAAAACCGGGCTTAACATTGTACTTTTTGTGTCTACTCCCCAAGGCAAACAAAAACAAAAACCAACCAACAACAACAACAAACAAACCAAAATGAAACAGAAGTTTCGGAAGGACAGCAGAAATGGGAAGTTTTTTCCATGATGCAAGACACTAAATGGAAAGTAACCTTCTCCTGGAAGCTACACCTAGATGGCCCTAGTCATGTGAAACCAGTGATGATAGCAACAGATGAAGACTCTGGACGGGGAAACTAAGGCTTCAACAGTTTGGATATGTCTGTTATTAAAATGTAAGCATCTTTTGACATTGGAGTAGCAAGAGGGGGTAAGTAGGATTGTTAGCCTTTTAAAATATTCCTTATTAAGAGAATTTTTTAAAAACCCAATTTTTGTGCTAAAATCTGAGACACTCTGGAAGGTGGCTTATTTCAGTTGGAAAGATAGTAAGCTGGTTTTCAGAGCCCAAGTAGACAGTATATTTTGGAATCCTGAAGTCTGTTATTTCTAACATGCCCAGATAGAATTGACAAGTTATCTTCTGACTGAAAATCTAAGTTACTGATGTTTTTGATGGTTATTTATTTCTTATTGCAATTCACATTGGAATTTTTCTAAAAGTTTTTTATGTCTTAATTGATCTGTTTTAGTATATTGGTTCTTATCTGATTAATTATATTTTTTCCTAGAATTAAAATAAAATTATATTTATCTCAGAAAGGCAAATAATGAGTAAATATTTAACCTAGAACACATGATATGGTTATTTTAAAAGTCTATTGATCTTTATCATTATTCTTTTTAACAATATATCAGAATTAAGCTATGTTGAGATAGGAAAATTCATTTATAATTTTAAAACAAATACTTCTCTAAATAAATATGTTTCTCTTTTTTCTTTTTAAAATTCATAGTTTGGGGTTAGCTGGCATTCTCATAAGTTACATAATATTTTTATGTTTAAAATAAGGGTATGCTTGGGGGCATGAGATCTGATTCTTAGGTTGGGGTTTGTAACAATAACTCCTATTTATGTCTCTGTTTTAAAATCAGATCTATTGTATACAAAGAAGAATTTTACATGTAATAGCAGAAATGTAATAAATCTTAAAGTTTTAATTTTAAAACTTAATTAAAAAGATAAATGCCATGATACTTAAGGACCTCTATTTAATATGCTGCTTCTGTCTTAAATTGTTGATGTTCACACTGTCCTTACAGAATTTTATTGCATTCAGGAACGTTTGTGAATTTTCTTTTATCTAAGAAGAATGTGTTATATTTCAGTGAATTATAGGTGGCAGTATACACAACTAAATTCCATGTGTTACTGCAGGTAGATAAGAGGTTTTTCAATTGTTTAAGAATTTTATATTTAAGCTTTTTGTCATTCTAGCCTGGTTTCTTAATGACCTCCCATTTTTGGTCTTAATATAAGAACACCAAATAAACTTCCTTTGATAAGAGAATGCTGGTGAGAAGTATTTTGAATCTCAAGTTTATTCTGAATGTTAGTTAAATGCATTAAAAAAAATTGCTAAATAAAGATACATTAGAAAGAGTATAATACTCATTGACCACTTGATTTAATATTAAAATGAGAATTTAAAACTAAATGAACTCTTAGAATTACATATCAAGCCAATGACAGAGAATTTTTTACTCTGTCTCTTTCATTTTCTGTTTTAAAAGTTACAAGCAAATATGCCTTGACTGCTAAGTTGTGAAATGCAATACTTTTCTGATTTATTATCCTGAAGTATGATACCTATCTATGAGAAAGTTAAGTACAAAATTGCTGTTCTTTATGCCTGATATACACCTTGAAAGTATTATATTCACGAGAATGATGAGAAAATTATATATGGTATGAAGAAAGAGAATAAACCTTAAATTGATGATCGATAACTATACTGTGGCATCTCATGGAGAATAAAAATGTTGAGCATTAGAGCAGTCTATTAACTTCATTCCTTTGAGAAACTTTTACAAAGTGTGTCTCAAGGTTTTAATAACAATTATTCAGAGACATATGGGGTCGTGGAAGTGAAAGTCAGAGAGGTAAACAGGTCAAACTCTGGTGCCCTGCATACTTTTCCTGTTGTTTTGTTTTACATACTGAACCTTGTGAAATGTGACACCCCTTTTCCTTTGAAACGGAAATTATTTTATCT
Source organism: Colobus angolensis palliatus (assembly GCF_000951035.1). Classification (NCBI taxonomy): domain Eukaryota; kingdom Metazoa; phylum Chordata; class Mammalia; order Primates; family Cercopithecidae; genus Colobus; species Colobus angolensis. The sequence continues at coordinate 7,170,492 of NW_012114544.1, read as the reverse complement.
AATCAAAATTTCTCATGCGTAGAGGAGGAAATTGAGAATGAGATATTCTCAGTGTAGGGCTGACATTACAGAATATAACCTCTGATAAGTAAACATTACTTCGTTTTTATTTATGTTTACTTTTCTTTTTCTTCTTTTTCGAGTCAGAGTCTTACTCACTGCAGACTCAAATTTCCAAGGCTCAAGCAATCCTCCCCCGTCAGCCTCCCAAGTGGGTGGCACTACAGGCGCACACCACCATGCCCAGGTAATTTTAATGTTATCATTATTTTGGCTGGGCACAGTGGCTTACGCCTGTAATCCCAGCACTTTGGGAGGCCGAGGTGGGTGGATCACAAGGTCAGTAGTTCAAGACCAGCCTGGCCAACATGGTGAAACCCCACCTCTACTAAAAACTACAAAAATTAGCTGGGCATGGTGGCGCGCACCTGTGGTCCTAGCTATTCAGGAGGCTGAGGCAGAAGAATCACTTGAACCCGGGAGGTGGTGGTTGCAGTGAGCTGTGATCACGTGACTGCACTCCAGCCTGGGTGACAGGGTGAGACTCCATCTTGCAGAAACAAACAAAAAACAAAACAAACAGCAACAAATATATATAGTCATTATTTTTAGTAGAGATGAGGTCTCATTATGTTGCCCAGGCTAGTCTCGAACTCCTGAGCTGAAGAGATCTTCCCACTTCAGCCTCCCAAAGTGCTGGGATTACAGCCATGAGCTACCACAGGTGGCCTATTTATGTTTTCTTGAGCGTGGGATTTTTTTTTTTTTTTTTTTTTGAGACGAAGTCTCAGTCTGTCACCCAGGTTGGAGTGCCGTGGCGTGATCTTGGCTCACAGCAACCTCTGCCTCCCAGGTTCAAGCAATTCTCCTGCCTCAGCCTCCCGAGTAGCTGGGATTGTAGGCGCCTGACACCGCACCTGGCTATTTTTTGTATTTTTAGTAGAGACGGGGTTTCACCATGTTGGCCAGGCTGGTCTTGAACTCCTGACCTCCTGATCCACCTGCCTCGGCCTCCCAAAGTTCTGGGATTACAGGCATGAGCCACTGCGCCCTGCCTGAGTATGGGATTTTTATTTGTTTGTTCTTTCCCTCACCATAGTTTATTTATTAATTTTAATATACTCAATTACTTTATAATTATTGACTCATAATCAACTTATAATTTTCCAGTAGGTATTATTGTTTGCATTTGCTCACATTCATACTGGCCAATTGTTTTGCACCATTTAACACAAGCAGATGTATCAACATCATTGATTCTTATGTGAAATAAGCAGATTTAAATAAATCCAGATTGAAACTATTTCTTCATAATATTTCCATGTTCTTTTTCAAGGTCCTTAAAGATAGAGTCTCAAAACTTTTATGTTTCTTAAGTACTTTTCAATGAATTTTTATTGCTTTTTGATAAGATATAGTTCTTCAGCATTTGAAAGTCTGAACACTCCAGCATTTGGAGTTAAAAATAGGGATACATCTATAGAAACCCAAGGAGATTTTAGTTAAATGTATTGAACTAAGTTCATTTTAAAATGTGAAGCCATGAAAATCTGCTAAAATAGGAGACAGATCAAAGAGTCTCTTTTGGGATGGAGACATGCAATGGGCCCCAGGTTTTATCTTCACTTTCTGAATAATTTGCTCGCCTTGATAGCTCCTGAGTCAGATAGTGTGTCGAGAAAGAGCAACTTTTCACCTGAAACTAATACTAGACCTAAAACTACCACATTCCCATAAGATATGTCTCCCCAAAAAGTATTTTAAATGTATTAGTTGAGATTTCAATACTTAAACTGTTGCCTAGGTTAAATTAAAATCATAAAATAAACATCTTCGAGATGTGGATGTTGCGATATAAGTACAACTGACTTATTTTGCATGTTTAACTAGGGCCTAGGAAAAATCATTTATACAGGTTGTGTCTACATGGACCTATATGATAATCTAGATATTAGATCCTTTACTTTTATGGACTCACATTTATATAATATAAAACCTTCCAGAAATTAATAACTTGTAATGTCCCATGTAATTTCACTTTGAAATAAAAAATGGCAAGAAATTTTGATTATTTGCTTAATTCATTTATTTATTCAACATATATAGAGCACCTGTAATATGCCAAGATGCTTGAACACATTGGTGAACAATGTTCTTGCCTTCATATGTGTATGTGTAAAGACAAGCAATATCAATTAAGTATATTAAATAAATAAATCATCTTGAATACTAGGACGTTAAAAGTGCCATAGAGAACAGAAAAAGCAGAACAAGTTAAAAGAATCTCTTAATTTTAAATTAAACACTTGTTTCCTATGAAATTTGTGGTGGTTATAAAATACAGATATGAGGTTGAATGGGATAATAAGTGAATATGGTTGTTATGCCATGAGAAGAGAAAACAAAAAACAAAAATTTGGTTGTTCTTTTTTAAGGCTTCTTTCAGGAGTTGCTTTAAAGCTGATTTCTCAGTAGCCACCTAATTGAATGTTTTCCCACTCGGCAATTTGCCCCACACACTAAATCGGTGGCAGAAGCACTGAAATAACTTCGTTATTCTAATGGCAAGAAGGCTTTTAAAAAGATTTTGAATAAGTTTCCATTTTTTGATAGTTAACTTTTTTGCAGAAATATTAGTTAGTATTTTAAGTGTCAGTGGAGGTAAATCATTGGTTCAGGATGTTGCATACCCAGCAGGAACCCTTGGAGGAATTTCTTGTTTACCTTAATACAACTGTTATCATTTATGAGGAGTAGCTAACAGTAAAATATACACAAGGAAATAAAAAGCAAAGACAAATCTAATTACTATTATTTGAACAAGTAAATTTCATATAGAAACTGATGACAGTGAACTGTGTCAAACTTGACTACTCTGACCGTGTGCCTCCATTGATTGGTCTTTGCAAAAATCTGATTTGTAGTCAAGCAGTAATGAAAATGCTTAAAGATGCTGAAAGTCAATATAATGGGCACTTTTGGAATGTACCACGTGTTCAGTATGCTTCCAATATACATTTTATAAGATTTCTTTCAGTTCATTCGGTTATATTATTAGATAAGCACTAATCATAGAAAATGTTATTTCCTCTGCATACAAAATCTGTAGTGAAAAATGCTCACTTCTTGTAGTTCTCTGGAAGATTTTGTCTTGCTAAAGTTTCATAGTTTTATTCTACCATTGTGTCTATCACCCAAGGTTACTTATTTATTTGCTCACTGTCTTCACATAATTACTTATTTTAGAAAAGCATGAAATCCTTACTTATAGGTTGAAACTTCGTGGTAGGTGCTTACAAGTACTCTTCTGGAGAAGAATATTCTCATAGGAAAAGTGGGAAGATGATAGGGTCAGTGTGAGTACCCAATTTTTGAACCATCACTTAGTTATGTGTGGGTCATAGATGTATGTGGACTAGAAAAGGAGGGATGGATCCCAGGATAAAGGTGGGAATATCACTAGACGTAATAATGTTAGAGAAACAGAAACCTCGGTAAATTCAGTCAAGTTCTACGTATGTGATGTTCATAATGATGACAGTCAAGAAGAAAATGTTAAATGTTGTCACCCATATGACTTTTAATAAGGCAGAGATATTTTTAATTCATTTCGGAAAGATTTCTATGAAACGGTCCATATTTATATAAAGTAAATAACAAACTACGTTAATGAAAATAATAATTTCAGTAGTGTCTGAAGTCCTTGACTAGTTATTTTCAAAATGCTTTGATAAAGAAAATTATTTTGTATGTATTATCTATTTTTGGATTCTGATGGATACATTACATCATTACAGATTGTATTCAATCTATTTTTAAAAAACTGTTCCATATATATTTAACTTACTGATTTGCCATGCCTCATTAACTGCAAACCTGTTTCTCAATGAATTTTCTGTTATTTATAGGCTTACAGTGCAATGAATTAATATATTTACAATTATATATTAAAAACTTTCTCAATCACATTTAAATCATTCTTCCTTCTGTATACAATGAGCTCTATTTTATCAGAAGTTATACAGAATTATACATATTTACCTGTAAATGTGTTTCTAACTTAATCTCATCACATAAAGTTGAAACTATATGTCTTAGTGTCTGTAGAAAGATTGTTAAATTTATATAATATCTTTCTGGGATAAATGAGAGTAATTAAGAGGCACAATGTTACCTATTTAATTAGCCTATTTGTATCCTCAGAAGAATCCTTAGTTGTGAAACGTATGAGGGAACTTGCCCTTAGTTAATTGAATCAGAGGATTTTAAAAGGCATTTACATTTCTCCCTACTCATTTGGTTTCGTTTTGATCACTCTAAAATGGCTCACCAAAAGATTCCAGACCATAAACTTTTGTCTAAGTAATATTTTGTTGAAACCTGTGTAAATCTATGGTCAAATCTAGGGTCAGTATCAACCCTATTTTGTTCCCAGAAAGCACTGAGTATATTTTTACAATAAAGAAGTATTCAAATAAAAAAATTTATCATGTAGATCTTTAAGAGTAAGGGATTCAATGTATTGACACCCATTGAACAATTCAAAATGCAATTTGAGAGCTACTTCATCTTTCTTTTCTATGGATATTGCTAAACCACAGGCACAAAGAGCTTAGTTCACATATGGATCCTCCCTTCCCCAGATAATTATATTTACTAAGATAAACTTTACCTATTTTACTTGAATATTTATTTGAAAGGTAAGTCCCAGTTTAGAAATCAGTGAATGAAAGGCATCATGCTTTTAATTACTTTTAAAATGAATCCAATCTATCTCCTTTGAAAACTCTAAATTAGATTAAACTTTTGAGGGAGAAACAAAAGCAGAGGGGAGTTGCCAGTGAAGTGTTTTGAAGCCAAACGTAAGTTACCAATCCTTTTATGGAATAAAGGAAACTAAGAGAAACAGCAGCTGCTATTTCAGCTCAATAACTCCAGTACCTCCTAATGAAATCATTTTAAGACTGCTGAGTAGAAATAGTTTAAAGGTCTATTGTAAAAGAAACAAGAATTTTATTCATTAATTACACTCATCACAGACTGCTTTGAATTTGCAAAACTGAATAACCTTTTATTCCGTGGTTATAGTTAAATCCTTAAGCTCATTTGATTTCCTGTGTCCCATTTGATTTCACTTTAAGTTTTCACCTTTACAAATGCATTATAGGCCAATCCCATAATGTTTTCATTGCCCTCTCACTTTAGTAAAAAGGCAATAGAGTAACTCTTCATAAAATTAACACACAATTGTGGGAATATAAATTGCAGAAATGAAGTCTGCTGATAATGCACAAGTAATAGAATGGAGAATATTTTTGTGTATGTGTTTTCTCAACTTCAGATAGCTAATGGAGACTTTTTTTTTAATTTTAATTGACATTTTTATGTTGTAGAATATTAGACTTGTGCAGAGATTACTTTTGGTTTTGTTACTTTTCAGTTAAGATTCATTCAAATGCAGAATTCCTGGCAGTGTTTGAGATTCTGCCGTCGAACAGGTATGAGACATTAATTCATACTTCATTAATTTAGAATTTCTGAAAATTTGGGTCTAGTATGATTTTTTTTTTTTGACAGTGAAAAAGAGGGTATGCTAAAAAATAGTATACATACTAAGTATGTAAAGTATACATATATGCTTATGTATATACTAAGGAAAAGTGTACATACTTAGAAATCAGCAGGTTTCAAAATTTTAAGAATAGTTGAAAATGTTCAAAGCATTATTTTTCAATAACTATGTCATGGTTACAACTTACTAATTATATCATTTATCTTCGTAAGAAATATTTGGTTGTTCTAGAGCTTAACATACTTCCTATTATTACAGTTTCTTAAAAATACTTAAATTTTTTTTAATGCAATCCATTTGAATTTTAATCAAACAGTACAGTGAACAAAACAGAGATCTATTGCTCCAGCCTCCCTATCAATATACACAGTCCCCAGGGGCAATACTGTGAATCTTTCAGCTGTTTTTTCTGGTATTTGTGCATGGCCCAAGCAGTACTAATTTCTGTTTCTTGATTTTCTGCTTTAGAATGTGTGTTTCTATTAATGTCTCAGAGTGAGATTTCTTTTAACTATCTGCACATACATATAAAAACATGCTTCCTCTTTCTCCATTATCCTAAAAGAGCTTTATTATATTTTTTGGTTAAAATATTATTTAGTGTTTACATTATTATAAGCATATAAATTTGCTTTTATCTGAGCTTAGTATTATACTTTGAATACAGTTAGTTTCTTGAGCAATTGTTTTTATTGGAGGTTATATCTTGTTTTATCATGTGTTTAATTTGCATACACTTACCACTCCAACACTCCAGAAACATTATAAATCCTGTCAGTACAAACACATCAGGTAATCTCCTGGGTTTTTTTTTTTTTTTTTTTTTTTTTTCTATTTTTTAATGACAACTTCTGAAATGGCTGCTCTTTGGGTCAGCTACATAGCTGCTAACCCCAGTCTTCCTATCACCATCATCCTAGACATTCCTTTTGCCTTTCTCATGTGTTCAGTCTGTCGCTTATCCTCTTTCTGTTATTTCTTAATTTTAGGCAAACATTTCCTCCAGAAACTTATGAGAAAGGAATCATGGGCATTGCATTTTTGAGATTCTGCGATTATCAGAAACATTATTGAACATGGTATTTGACTGAAGATGGAATTCTAGTTTAGAAATTAATATTTTTCCAAATGATGAAGTTGTTTCTTCTAACTTCCAGTGTTTCTCTTGAAAATGTTATGATGTTCTGATTCTAAATGCAGATCTGTCTAATGTGAACTGTTGTGCTTGTTAATCTTTCCAGAAGATTTTGTTATTATCTCTTTATCTTTGGTATTCCACAATTTCAAAATGGTACATCCTGTGTGCCACTCCCCACAAAAACACAAACAAAAAAAATACATTTCACTGGGTTGAGTACTCAGCAGGCCTTTGTACATTCTGAAAGATAAATATCTTTCAATCTTCAAAAATATTTTGATATCATTTCTTTGATGATTTTATTCTTTTCCTTTACATTTTTTGATTTTTTTTTCCTTAAAATTTAAATCAGTGCTCGAATTGTATTACCTTTTATTGTCTATTTTCCATATCTTTGTGATTTTTCTGCTTTCTAAAATGTATTCTTAACTGGACCGTCCAACGCTTCTGTGGATATTTTTATGTCTGTTATTACATTCAGTAATTTCTAAGAGTTATTTCTTTTACTCTGAGTTTACTTTTTAAATGATCTCATTGTGCTTTTCTGGATACATTATCTTCTATTATGTCTCTGAAATAATTAATATTTTCTTTTGAATTATTATCCTTCTATGTTTCTTCTTGTTCATCCAAGATCTTATTTTCTATTTATTGATTTTGTTCACTTTTCATTTAGAGGATTGGTTTATATGTGGTACTCGACCATCCATTCAGTTTTGAATGCTGAACAAAAATGTTGATTTACTGCTCAGAATAAAAGTTGATTGGATGCTTAGTGTGCATGAGTCAGCTTGCAAATGGCTGGTATACCTCACATTAAGGAGAGTCACTTAATTGAGTATTTTTAAGTATAAATTTTTAGGGTCCATTTATCCTGGTCTGATGTTCATAGAGAAGAATTTTCTAATCTCCTGCAGGTGAGTGTATGAAATTGGCTGGGGAGTTCCATTTTTGATGATGCAGACGTTCATGTTAAGTCCGTTGTCTTTATTTGTCTCCCGTATTTCCCTCCACTCCTGTCAGCTATATCTGGTGATCCAAAGATAATACCCTCTTTTGCTTAACATCTCCATAAAGTTCATGTGTGTTGAGGAGAGAGGGGTACTTTAAGGATTGGTATGAAAGTTAAAAGTATTTTTAGAGAAGTAATCTTTCCTGTCATTCAACAAACCTCATTATTTTCAGTCTCATCCCACAAGCTTTAGTACTTCTTTACAAGTCACTAGTATTTCCCATTTCTGAGTAACTCAGTGGTCTACAAGGAGGGACTTGGCTTGCTTCCTTTGGTTTTTCCCTTGAGGGAGCTTTGGCATTGGCTTTCTTTACTATACTGTATCCGTTACCGTGTATCCATCTATTTTTCTTTTACCAAAACATTTTTTAACGTCTCTCATCTGCTGTAGTTTCTTCTCCCTTTCTTGTGTTTGTGTGAATGTTTTGCATTCATTCACTTGTCACATGAATGAAATTGAGAAAAAAACATGCTCAACTCACTGCATCTTCAATTTTGTAAAACTATTCTGTAATTCAGTAATTTTTAAATTTTATTTTAGTGACTTCACATTAATGACACTTTGCATTAGCTGAGATAGCAAAATATTCTTGTGAGGAAATGGTTACTTGTTAGCTATGGAATTCAAATCTTGGCTGCCCAGCACTGGGATAAAGTTGATTTGAAAATGAATATATCTATATACTGATTGAATTCTTCAGTCAGTAAAGATATACTCCTATAATATACCAGAGTGTTTAATTGATTTTCTGTAGTACTCAATTCCAAATATGAAAAACAGTGTTAATGAATAAGACAGCCTATCAATAGTATTGCAATGTATGGTTAGCTTATTCCTAGAATAATTGCTACTGTTCTTGTCCATGAGTTTTGGACATCACTATTGATGATTGCTAGTAAAATATTAATAAAATTGACCAATATCTAAAGTGTCTTACCCAAATATATAAGACTCAGTGAGCATATTGATATATGCTATTAAATTGCTGTAACTGATGAAGAGATAAAAAGAATATACTATTGAAAAGGGGGTAAATTCAAGGAGGAAATGAATTAAAAAGTTATTTGGTGATAGTATTTTTGGCTATTTTCTATTACAAAGGAAAGATCAAACATTGTTTAATGTTTTTGAATTAGTGACTAGATACTGGCATTGATAATTGAGATATGAAATATAAGAAAGAGAAGTTTGGGTGAGAAATGTTGGATTTGGTTTCAGGCAAGTTAAGCTTGAAGTTATTTTAAAATATTAAATAGCAGCCTGTAATACAGTACTGCAGCTCATCAGAGATGTCTAGGTCAAATATGTAGAATTGATCAGATTAGCTTAGCTACACAGAACAGAAATATTCCCATATCACAAGTGTTTAAGCAAAATAACAGTTTATTTCACTCTAGTAGAAAAAGGCTATGGAAGGCAACTTAGGCTAATTTGAGCTCAACAAAGTTATCCAGGCTTTTTCCAGATGTCCACTCTGCCATCCCAAGGGCTGGCCTTCCTCCTATGAGGTCCAAAATTTTGCATGTAAATGCTTCGTCACAATGGTGTCTCCAGTAGCTAAATGGAATAAAGGAGGAAGACATCACCCTTCTGTTTTAAAGATACTTAGTCAACCTCCATCATCATTCTGTTTACATCTCTTTGGCCAGAATTTATTTGTATCTCATGAAACTACAAAGAAGTCCTGGGAATAGAGTCTTTTAATCTGTATGGTAACCCAACAGGCTAAAAACCAGCTTTCTGTATTTAAGTAAAAATAAGAGTATAGAGGAAGGACTATGTACCTGACAGTTTTGATTTAAGTTACTGGCACATAGATTGCATTTTGAAATGTAGATATAGATGTATATGAACCAGAAAAAGTATGTTAAAAATCTTATTTTAAAATCAGATTTTTGCAGGTTGAGCAATGAATGCAGATGAAGAACTAAAGAGAAGTAGAGACAAATCCCTTCAAGGAACTTGAATGAAAAATGAGGAACAGGACAGTATCTCAGAAATTTAGGTTTGTGAGAGAGTAAAGTTAAATCAGAAGGAGACCAGTCGAAAATGAGGAACATGATGAGCCTGAAGAGCAAGTCAAATTTTTAAATGATGCTATATAGTGATTCTCTACTTAACGAATGTATGTGTGCTAATCCTTTACTTTAGGTATTATCATCTTTTTTTATATAAGTGCAAAAATGTAGGCCTGAAAGGTTAAATAACTTAAATTGAGACACAGAGTTGTGAATTTAACCAATGCCCCAATCTCAACTCATAATCTCAATCTGTCCCACTACCTCTTCTTAATTAGGAGGGATCTTAACTCTTAGGCATAATTGATTTACTATTTTTTTTTTAAATTAGGAAGTTAAAGAGCTCAGTGAAGGTGAGATGGTGTTAGTCAGAATGAACAATATAAGTATGCTTTCAGTGGGAAAAAACTTTTTAGTGGTGACAAATTTCAAAACAATTTATCTAGGATCAGGTGCTGAAGGTGCACACTCTAATTATGTTTCCAAAGTGGAAGCTGATCACTATATATATTTTTCAGTGACAGAATTTTTTTTTGTATTTAAATACATAACTAACTTTCCTTCAAATAACCCCCAAACAATAAACCAGATTAAATAAAATTCACAGTGAATATGCCCAACCAACATCTGTATGTGCAATTAAACACTGTGTCTATTACTGCAGTGTGAACCTTAAACAATATAAAAGTTTTCTGGGGAGTCGAAGAAGCCCAAGTTTTAACTCTGTGGTATTTGGGGAGAGAAGACGCAGGAAGTAAGAGAAAGGGGAAATAAATTTTCTATTTCTTAATTTTGTCCTTCCAATATATTCATAAAGACCAAAAGAGAAATGAAAGCTTGGGACTGTAAATAAATAGAGGAATAAGGGAGTGTGGGACCCTCGCAATGCTACCTGACCAAAACATATGAAAGAAATTAATTCCTTTCAGATTGAAAAGTTGGGAGAAGAGATGAAAAGTGACAGAAGAGGATGGGAAAGAGACAAAAGGAGAGGGGATCATCCAAGGGAAAAGAAGGGACCCATGGCAGGGGAGTAAGATGGAGTTCAGTACCAGTGAGTGCCTGTTTCCATCTGTATCCCTGTTATCTTAGGTTCCACTTGAGGTTCTGTCTCCTTTCTTCAAGTCTCTATGCGGTCAGGATCTTCCAGTCCCCTTCACCCCATCCCCACTCCTACTGTGCCGGTCCCTTCCCCTTTTCTGTTTACTAGGAGTTGGCTCGTTCCATAACCCTCAAGTCATAGTTCTTTTTAGTCAAAGAGGGAGACTCAGGCATTTGCTACTGCTCAGAGCCAGGAGGTTGCCGAAACCCTACATACAGAAGGACTCATACCATTTGATGATTCAGTGAAATCCTGCTATAGTACACTGGTATGCCACCTGCCAGGAGACCTCCTTGCACAGATTGGCTCACAGGGACTAGCATGGGTTGCTAGAAAGGAGGCTGGACCACATTTTGGTAAGAAGGACCAAGCTTGCATCTGGCCCCCCATCCTGCTTCTCTGGCTGTTGAGCAGGCCCTGGTACTGGGGTTGTGGATTCCATTCAAGCTTCTATAAGCTTCCTGCTCCTAGTTAGGCATTATGGGATATAAACCAATCTTCTAGGATGGTTGAGATAGCTGTTGACCACATTGGGAGCTGTAGACCACGGGGTGAGAGAGAGAGACGTCAATATTTCTGGTTGGAATTAGAATACTGTCCAAGGAGATGGTAAAAAATCTGCATCTGTTGAGGGGGCTGCATGTAGTTCTGGGCAGAACTTGCTGAGTGGAACAGTTGGAGATAGGGAGGAGCTGTCCTGTGGGAGGGGCTGTACTGCAATGAAGCTTATCTGCTGAGGATTCTGAAAGATAAGTGGGGACCAGAACAGAGGGGAGGATGGGTCAGCTGTTTCAGTAGAATCTTAGTGGTGAAGCCTCGTTTCTCCAAAGGGGTTGCTGATGTTGTCGGCTATGAGATCTTGTGATTATTCATGGGAGGCTGTTGCTGAGGCATGGGTGAGAAGAGAGGAAGTTGCTGCTGCTACTGCTGGGCAGTATAGGGGAGAAGGCCCTGGACAGACAGGGATGAGATTACCTGGTTGCACAATTCCAGGGCACCTAGTGCCATACCTGGCCTGGAGATCCTTCTTGCACTGCCACCTTTACTGCTTCCAATGCTGTAGTCAAGTGAAGATAGAGATTCTGCTGAAGTAGCTGGCTTTGGTAGCAAAGGGTCACATGTTTCAAGGCCATGGCTCTGGAGATTTGAGTTCACTATTAGTGCTGCTCTGTTGGATGCTTAGGGATAGCTCAGCCCCTTGAGTGGCAGCTCAGCCCCTTAAGCTAATCCCCAGCTGTCATGCGGATATTTGTTCCAGACAATCTTATTCTGTACTGAATTGTTTCGCTTGAGAATCAATCTCTGTTAAAATTCTATATTCTTCTCATCCTTTATATGTCCTGAAAACTCTGTTCAGGCAGTCTTGTGTTACTAGTTTTGTTGATGATGACAGATTTTCAAGTTTGAGCAACATTGTGGTCCATCCCAAAATAGGCAGCTATCCAGTGTAACTGCCTCTAGTGATATGAAGTCATCTGAGGGAACCTCTTAACTGGTTATTGTTTTAATGAATTTCAGAATCTCCTATTTTAATATTAGTAGCATCATTTTTTTAGGTTCTTTTTCAGTGTACTTACAAGAAGTTCATGGAAGTCTGTTCCAGCAGAGTGTGTATAATTTTGGCTCAGGTTTCTGGACACCATCTTCCTTAGGACCTTTTTTGTTTGTTTGTTTTGTCCTTGTCTTCCTTTTCAGAGACTTTCTTTGAGGACATTTCTTCCTCCTTGTCACAGGGACAATGGATGTGCAGTTGAATTACATCCTTGGTCCATCACCAGATGGGGTGGAAGGCTTCTCACGTTTTGCTAGGCTATGCACAACTTCAACTTGGAACTGGACTTGGCTGTTGTTCTGATGTGACCATATTTGATGTCCATCTTTGTGTCTTCTGAGTCAAACTGGTATGTCCCCTCTTTCTCAATTGCTCTCTTGTCTGGAGTCTTAGATGTAATTTTGTCTTTGATTATAGGTTCTTCCATCAGTTTTTTTTTTCTGATTCTTTCATTAATTCAGAGGATCTTTTGAGTAGTGTTAGTGTTAGACATTGACCAGCAGTGCAAGACTGATATATACCAGTAGTATGTATTTAGATAAATTATCAATAACTAACAGAGATGAGAATGATAAAGACCTGGGTGGTAGAGAAATATCTTTACTTTGTGTAGGTAAACCCCAGCTGGGACCAGTTGCTTGGCGGTCTGAAATAAGACTATAGCATATTAATTTGGTTCAGTGTATTATTAGTACCAGGTTAGTTAAAATATTCTAATGCATTCATCTCCTAATATGATGTTCTTACATGAAGAATAATCCATTACTTATGGCTCATTGTGGGGAGAAGGTATAAATGTGTGTAATTATTTGGGCCCTCAATATGTGCTAGGGCATTGAAGTCTTTTAATGTTTTTATTTACATTTTTTTTCAACATTTTGAGGTTGATAAGATTATTCTCCTTTTACAAATGAGAAAACTGAAATTGAGGTCAAGATTAAAAGGCTTGTAAGTCATTGAATCAGTTTTACTCAAGGCCAACTCCATAGTACAAAATCTAAAGTACTCACTATATAATATTGTCTGCTTGGATGCATGTATTTGTTTCCTGGGGCTTCTTTTAAAAATTAGTCACAAACTTGGTGGCTTAAAAAAAGCAGAAACTTATTTTCTCACAGTTGTAAAGACCAGAACTCCAAAATCAAGGTGTTAGTTTCCTCCAGAGCCTTCAGGGAAGAATTATTGCTTGCCTCTTCCAACTTCTGGTAGCTTAAGGTTTCTCCTAACTTTTGGCAGCATCACTCTAATCTCTACCTTCACTTTCACATGACCTTCTTCCTTGTGTCTGGGTGTGTTACCTTTTCTATCTCTTATAAGGAAACTTGTCATTGGATTTAGGACCCACTGGGAACCCTGGGTGATTTAGGATCACCCGGGATGATCTTGTCTAGAGATCTTTATCTTAATTACATCTTCAGAAACTCTTCTTCTAAACAAAATAGCATTCTAAAGTTACAGGTGGACATATCTGTTGAGGGCCACTATTCAGCTCACTAAAATGAGCATGACCAAATTTTTGAAAACGTGTTTTTGAATTGTGAAATATAATAAATATACAGAAAAATATATAATACTAATGTATGATATAATTAAAAATTATGAAGTGATCACCCTTGTAGCTACTACCCATATCAAGACACAGAACATTCCCAGAACTCTAAAATATACTATTTCCTTTAAGGATCACCTCATTCCTGTTCAATGGAATTATTATGACTTTATGGGAATTACTTTCTTGCTTTTCTTTAAAATCTTACTACTCATATTATAAAATAAGACAGTTTTACATGTTTTTCAATTCTATATAGATGAAACGTTATTACATGTTATACTTTGTGTTATGCTTCTTTTAATTAATATGATATTTATAAGAACTATATATATCATTGAGAGTGGCAGTAGCAAATTTATTTTCTTTACAGCCTAGCTATATGTTTTTCATTTGTTACATAAATTTATCACATTCTATTTTTGGCTATCACAAATACATATGATAAACATTTTTTGTTTATTCTGGTATAGCTGTGCACAGTTTTATATGAGATGTATGCTCACTAGATGACAGGTTTACAAAGCAGTTATAGAAATATACCTTTCATTAGCAGCTTATGTGAATTCTCAATGTTTTGAAATATTTAATAGCACACAATATTGGCTGAAATTTTAGTTTTCTTATAATTTCATAGATGTGCAGTTATATTCCATGATGGTTTTAATTTGTCTCTCTTTTTTTGAGAAAGGATTTTGCTATGTTGTTCAGGCTGGTCTTGAACTCCCAGGTAGTCAGGATTACAGATGCATGCTACCTTGCCAGGCTTAGGGTAGTTTTAATTTAAATCTCTCTAATTACCAATAAAATTGGATATATCTTCATAGGTTATTGGATTTATACTTTCATAAACTTTTTGCTGGTTCAACTTTTTTTCCCATTTTTCAATTTGATTGTCTTATTTGTCTTTCTTCTTATGGTATGATTTTGGATAGGAGTCCATTTGTTAATCATGCATACTATAAATGCTTTCTTTCATGTAGTAGTTGTCTTTGCTCTCTTTTTATTGTATGTTTTCATGAGCAGAAGTTCTTTTTATAATGTAGTCAATTTTATTCATTTTTTATTTATGGTTAGTGCTTTTGGTACTTAAAAAAATCTTTTTTTACCCTATGTTACCACTGCTTCTAATTTTAATTTTTCTTTTTCTGTTCATCTATCACCAGCTAAACCCTTTGCTGATTGACATATTCTTTTTCCAGAGATGGTAATATATTTAGGTTGTAATCAAATCTTGCTTAGTGGGAGCAATTCTGTCACTTTAAGATGTGTTGTATAATTCTTGTACATGGTTTTTCCAACTTAACTTGGAAGCTAGTCGTAATTTGCTCATTTTCATTTTCTTAGGAGATTTGTTGTGGTGGGCCTTAGCTATCCTGTAAGTATGAATAAAAGAGGGTTTCCTTTGAAATGGCTTTGCTCTGATAGTGCTTTGTTTAAAGAATCTTCCCAACTGATTTCAGAGTTGATCATACTTTATATTAGTTAGGTATTTGACTACATGAAAAAGTTTACTGTTTATCAAATATTCTATATATGATACTTCAATGAATTATCTAGTGAAAGCTATAAATACATATAACTATGATAATTTTATTGAAGACTCTCAGATTCATTAAATTACATAATCAAGGGCAAGCTAGGAAGTTAAGTGCTGAAATATGAACTCAAGTCTGACTTTTTTTCAGTTCTCCCCTTAAAGTTTTAAACTTTGGAGTGACAGATTCACTTATTTTAAATTATGTCACCAATTTTAAGAAATAAAAGAGTCATGCCATTTAAACTATGTCCAGATTTATCCCTACAAGCATTCTTTCTTTATCCAGATTCATGTAGAGTTATTCACTTTTATGATCCTTTTGGTTTACATGTTAGTTAAATGTAATGTGTTTTCTTTCTCTTTGGGAATTTTGGGGTGAGGCATAGGGAGTCTCTGTTGGATAAAACTTGCTTAAGCAAGTGGATTTTATTTCTTTCATGTTTCTTTTCTTTCTTTCTTTTTCTTTTTTTTTTTTTTTTGAGTCAGAGTCTTGCTGTCACCCAGACTGGAATGCAGTGGTACAATCTTGGCTCACTGCAAACTCTGCCCCCCGGGTTCAAGCAATTCTCATGCCTCAGCCTCCCAAGTAGCTAGGATTACAGGCATGTGCCACCACGCCCAGCTAATTTTTGTGTTTT
The DNA here is from genome assembly GCF_000951035.1 of Colobus angolensis palliatus. Classification (NCBI taxonomy): domain Eukaryota; kingdom Metazoa; phylum Chordata; class Mammalia; order Primates; family Cercopithecidae; genus Colobus; species Colobus angolensis. Next base: position 7,154,370 of record NW_012114544.1, on the reverse strand, counting down.
TGGTAGAAACGGGATTTCGCCATATTGGTCAGGCTGGTATCTAACTCCTGACCTCAGGTGATCTACCCTCCTTGGCCTCCCAAAGTGCTGGGATTGCAAGCATGAGCCACCGTGTCCGGCCTCTTGTTTGCTCTTTAGCATATGTATTAGATGAGTGAAATAAGGGCAGTATGGGCAAGAAAAAGAAAAATTATTCAATTCAAGAAATTTATTTACTATTTGTCTATAATACCATTTGACTATGGTTGCTTTAAAAAAAAAATTTCTAGTTAAGCTTATACAGTTTTAGAATATATAAATGCCAGTGCTTTAAAATTAAAGTCAGATTCATATATTTGTAATGGGCAATTTATAACCTTCTGTCTCAGAAGTTACTTTTTAAGAGCAGATTCAGTGATTCCAAACTCATCTACTAGCTCCAGACTAATGATGAAGATACATAGTTATCTCTGAGGTTATGGATGGGCTAGGGAGGAAGAAAAAGTGAGCATACTGATCTTTTGACCCTATTTGCAAAAAGATATGAAATATAATGAGAAGGTAAGATTTTTAAGAAAACCTATATTTAAAAATGCAGTGTGTAGACTAATATAGCACTTTTGGATAAAAATGCTCACAGTTGTGCAGTTGTGTGAATTTTCTAATCCCCTTTGCCTTCTAGCATACGACCACCGTCAATTTATCATATAATTAATTCTTTAAAATTATAATATCTGTATAATAATAAACTGTAGTGAAAATTTTGGTATTCGAAATAACATCTAACATGTCAAACTAATATTAATCATTACGTAGTAAGCCATCTTTTACACATGTTTCTACCTATGGTTTCTTCTTAGTATTATTTCTCATTTTGAAAAATTTCAGGAGTTACTAGATTTGAAATCCTAGTATAAATACACTTCTTTAAAACAATTTCTTTTGTTTGTAATTATAATCACATCTTTTTTAGTAGAGCAACAGAGTGGGTAGCTTTTATGTCAGTTTCTCCACTGAGTTATGCTCCATCATGCTTTCAAAACATAAATTTGTTGTACAAATATATGTCCTACTAGTTGGTGTAGGTTGAAGTCAGAGTAAATCTTTACCATTCTACTAGGTGTTGGGGGCTTCTCTTAAAATTGTGCTTTCAATTTACTTGGAGTCTCCTTGGCTCCATCTCCTGCTGTTGTAATCATTAGCGGAAGTTCATAGAGAGTGGAATTTCTCAAAATATAGACAGTTTTTTGTTCAGAACACGAGCCCTGCAGGCATTTCTTTTCATTTTTACTTAGCTTGAGATATTTAGCTGCACCTTTGACTTTAATATGCTTATTACAGAGCCTGAACACAGAATATATTTCCTCCTGCTTTAAGATACAGATGGCAAAAATCCTTAGTCTGCCAAGGAATTTTATTTGCTTTTAAATACTAACAGTCCCACTATATGACCTTGTTATATTAAGATTTTAATAGTGCAAATAAGGGTCAAGGCTTCTTTGTTGATGAAATTATAAATCACCCTTTGGCTTTCTAGTATCTGACAGTTATTTTCTATTTCATCTTTAAAAGCGGAAGTCCATGAGCTTTTCATCCAGTGATGTAGTTGGATTTTATTCATGTTCAGACTCATTGAAACCTGCCAACCATATAAAAACAGTTGCCAATATGGGAGAAGTCTTCCTTGTGTTGTGATAGAAAGGATTTCACTGTTTAAAAGTAAATTTAAAATAAAAATGTATTCCCTTCATTAAAAGAGGAGCATGTGCCTGCTTGTCCCAGGTGGCTTTCTATAAGAATAAGAATTAGGGTAGACTTATTTGAAAATATCTTCAATTGTTTTTCAGATTGTTTGTATTTATACACATACATACATAATATTTATATACACATACCCATACACAAACATCACCCCATATATATACACACACATATATACACATATATACACACATATGCACATATATATACATATGTGTATATATATGTTTGTATTTATACACATACATACATGATATTTATATACACACACCCATACACAAACATCACCCCATATATATACACACATATATACACATATATACATATGTGTGTATATATACATATACATATATGTGTGTGTATATATGTATATGATGTTTGGCCTTAGAAGCAATCCTCATTTCAATGTCAATTTTGAATTGGTTGCAAACATTACTTACACTTGATTTTCAACCAACTTGGAATGCAAAGAAAACTTTTTCTTTTTCTTAAATTAATGCTTCTTTTTTTTGACTTGTGATTTATGTTTCTGGATTTTAAAATGATTTGAAATGAGCTGAATTTTGAGTCAGTGAATTTCTCTTGACATTACACTTAGTATGGTTTTGCTCTACTATCTGAGTTCTTTTTTGTAGGTGGAATTGTTATCTATCTAATCTTCTGTAGCAGCAAATATAGGATCATAGTAAAAAACAAACAAACAAAAAAAAGTTCTATTGATTTTGCCACTGTGATGTTTCCCTATCATTTCCATCCCTTCCATTCATTCTGTCACTGCCTTAATTCAGGTCCTCAGTTCCTTACATCAAATTTTTGCAAGTTTCTATTTAGCCATTTTGCTTTCCAATTTCTCTCCATTCCAATTCATTCTAAATATTACTTTCAAAAGTATCATTTTTCAAAAATAAAATCTTATCACACTTTTTTCTACTACAGAACCTCCCGTGTCTTCCCATTGCTTTTGGAGTAGTTTCAAATTCCTTAGGAACTGCACAGTTCAATTCAGCGACCACTAGCCTTATGCAGCTATTTAAATTTAAATATAAACTTAACTAAAAGTAAATAAAAGAAAATGAGTTCCTCCATCACAGTAGCCTAGTTTCAAATACTCAAAAGTCACATATGGCTAGAGAGTACTGACTTGAACAACACTGTTCTAGAATATTTCTCTCATCATTAAAGGCTCTATCGGACAACCCTGCATGGAATGTTAAGACAACGCTTCCAACTTATTTTTAACCATGTTCCTGCTTATTTTTTCAGCCCCATTTTCTGCTACACAGTGTTAACATGCCTCTGTGATCAAGCCGTATGCATTTACTCATTGTTGAAAGCATCAGTCATTCAATCAACAAACGTCACTGAGCACCTTCTATATGCTAGGCACCAGTCTGTTGGAAGCACCACTGTGAATTTAAAACAAAACAAAGCAAAACAAAACAGCTGTCATGGAGTTTATATCAGTGGGGATTATAAATATCCAAAAATTTTAAAATGTAAAATATCTTTTGGCAAAGAGTACTAGAAAGAAAAATAAAATCTGGTAATGTGTAGAGAATGATGGGTGGTGGTTAGATGGGGTGTTCAGGAAAGGGCTTTTTGATAAAGACATATTTCAGCAGAGGCCTCAATAAAATGAGGAAATGAAACATGCAGCTCTCTGGCGTAAGTGTAAGCTAGTCATTCTACTGCATTCAAGCTTTTTGCTACTCTTAGCTTTGTGGAAATATTAATAAAGGTCATAACGTTATTAAGTGGTAGCCTCTTATCTTGCTCTAACGTTTTTTGGTCTCAAGCCAGAATGTAATCAGAATCATAGACTATTAAAGCTAGAGGCATCTATAGAAATCATCTAATCCATTTTGTAATTTTAAAAAGGAGGTACCTAAGATTTAGATAGGGTAATTGATTTGTTTTAAGTGACAAAGTGAAATAATGGTAAATGGCAATTAGAACCCTGGACTCCTAGTATTTTCTGAATAGGACTGAGTTTTCCAAGTAATGAGATCCAGATGCTGATGACATCTTGAACCTTTAAAAATTTTTTTTAAACGTAATATGTATTTAATGCTTTATTTTGATTTTCTTCAGAAATTTATTGATGTTGATATTCAAATGAACAATTTGGTTTTCTCTTTATGCTGAGTTTTCATATGGTCATTTGGAAGACATATTTACAACAATATACACATGTGGCTATCCTTTAAATTTTACTTTCCCAATACTATAAAACATTTATTAGCATTATAAACATGATACACACATATGTATATATGCATGTGCATGGTGGATATATGTGTATATCTGTCATAATTCAAATATCAATTTTATATTCTGCCTTTGTATTCACAGAGTGTATTCACAAAACTCTAAAATTTCTTTGTATGTGGTATTAAATAGCATAAAGTCATGACTTTTAATTGAATTATGGCTTTATTCCTCCAATAGAATCCTGAGGAATTCCTCTAAGAACTCACAGAAGGTGGCTTAATTATTATTATTATTATTTTTTTTTTTTTGAGATGGAGTCTTGCTCTGTCGCCCAGGCTGGAGTGTAGTGGCGCAATCTGGCTCACTGCAAGCTCCGCCTCCCGGGTTCACGTCATTCTCCTGCCTCAGCCTCCCAAGTAGCTGGGACTACAGGCGCCCACCACCACGCCCAGCTACTTTTTTTGTATTTTTAGCAGAGACAGGGTTTTGCAGTGTTAGCCAGGATGATCTCAATCTCCTGACCTCGTGATCCGCCCACTTCGTCCTCCCAAAGTGCTGGGATTAGAGGCATGAGCCACCGCACCCGGCCCTTAAGAAGTCTTAAAGTCATCTATGATAGCTGAGCGCTCAGATTCCTCCTTTGTGGGGTGCAAGTTCATGACAGATTCCTCAAGGTTAATAGCTTAGTAGTATAATTTTATTGCAGTCACTGTATTGTCAATGCATAGAAATGTAAGGCACATCTTTATTTAATAATTCTGAAAATATTTCGAGCACCTAACTTCAGCTATTGAGAATAGATATAAAATTATGCTTTATGCTCTATAATTTTAGGGAAATAAATTATTTTCTTGCTACATCAATAAATCTTTCATTTACATACATCCTTTCCATATAATAAATATCCATTTATCTTTCATATGTCCATGATTAAATGTCTTAAATGAATAAAATATTTCTTTTGAAAATATACAGAATGATTTGTCAAAACATGTGAAATGCACTGTACGTTTCCAAAATCTGTTTTTCATGTTTTTCTTTGGGGTGTGATCTGTTCCTGTTAGTTTAGTGTTTGTGCCTTAATTGTAGTATATCCTTAAGGAAATTGAGTATCGGTAGACTATTTATTGCAATTGAAGATATAGCAAAATAAATAATTAAGTTTCCAGGAGGGAAATACCTACAAGTGAATGATAATGCAGTCAGTGTAAAACAGCCTTTCACTAAAGAATGTATACACCATTATTTCCTCAAAAACTATTCAGCAACTATTTTACCCACAGGTGAAATGCACTGGAGTGCCCAGTTTTGTGTCACGTGTCCTTTCTGCCATACTCAGGCTAATGGCACTCTTCATGACAAGCCTGATTGTACTGTTAAGCTCCAGAGGAAAAAATGTGGCTACAGAGTATATTAAAATACATACAATTGAAAAGGAAAATGGTCATTTTTGCAAGCAGAAGATTACCAACAGAATGCTAAAATTAAAGGTCAGTTTTAGAATGAGCTCTCATATTATGGAGTTTATGAACAAACTATGTATTATATAAAAAAAGAAAAATCAATTTTATACCGAAGTAGTGCTTTCAAACATGTATTTTAGTTTTCTTATAGAAAAGTAGAAAAATGAAAAATACATGAACTCTTTCTTAACCCTAATCTATATATTTTAAGAATTTTTAAAATGTTTCATGTGTGAGGTAAAGAGGCAAGAAAGTGAAAAGTTTTTTTTTTTTTTTTTTTTTAATGGAGACACTATGGGAAAATATAGGCAAATGAAGGAGTACAAATAGAAAATGTAATTTTATTGAATAACAGAAAAGAAAATAGTGCAAAACAGCCTCTCTATTCTTTTGTTCTTGGGATCAAAGCTTTCATTCCCGGTGATTGGTGGAATCCTTTTGGCTACTATGCTCCCTTGAACAAAATCTTAAATCAAACTAACTCAAATTCTGTGCTATTAGAAACCATCTCATCTCGTAACAGGACTTTAGTATATTTTTCTTAATATCAAAGAAATTATATGGGCTAAGTAATTCTCAAAGGACCATATAAAGTTTAGGTATTTCTTTAAACGAAACAAAATATATGTTCTTTTTCACATTTGTGTTTGATTTTATTATAAAATTTGACAGAAGAAACCAAGGAAAGAGAAAAGAGAAACCTCTGGAGACTTTGTATTTTCATAGCTGACAAAAAAACTTCACTTTTAGCAATTTTTCTTTCTCTGTTTACTTTTTCTAAGGTCTGACTGAAACTAGACAAGAAAAAAATATTATATTCTGTTTTTTGGCTTTTTACGGGATTTTTTTTTTTTTTTTCAGCTAGAAGAAAGATTTGAAGTGCCTTTACAAGGTTATTTCCAAGGTAACGTTTCTTTTATTTTTAAATAGCAAATTTTTTGAGATTCAAAATCAACATCCACTCCATATGTCACTGAATATAAAATTCCCAGTGGTGAAACAGGCACAAAGTTAGCCTTGCGGACTGTAACTGACAAATGTGAGGATAAGGAAAGGAAAGATTTGAATTTGAATTTGAAATATGAAAATTCCAAGCCTAAGCTGTATGCCTTGGTTTTTGGTGATGAGAGTTAGAGACACAAGAGAAATCAGTTGTATTACGACAGTAAACAACACACACCTTGCTTTGCTTTTGTGTCTGCCTACATGCTTATAGTCTTAAAGATTTATGGAAAGGGCAGAAAGAAGAAATCAAGGCCTGTTTTAATATAATCAATCTTATTGCCCTCACAGAAGAAAATATGTTACCTGTGATAGCAACTTAAAAGTCACAAAGTTTCCATCTTAACAGTGACAATCCACAGATTTTATTACTCTAAGGAACGATTTGGGCAGTTAATATGGAGGGTGCAGAAGTAAAGAATGTAATAATGCTGTAAGTGTTCTAGTAAATACTATGCTTAAGTGATGCTTAAATTAAGATGTTTGACCAACAGAACTCCTTCTTGAATTCCAGGTAGCCATGATCTTTGCATATACTTTTAATTTTAAAAAAATGGTTTTAAAATTTAAATATTATGTTATCCAGCAACTCAGATCTCCTTGAGGTTACCAATGATTCGTTTGTTGTTGCTGTTCTTTTCTGTATTGCACCATATATTTCTTTGAAAAGTCATAGTGAATCTTTTCATTTCAGCATTAGCAAAACCATCAAATTTAAATCATTGATAGAAATCTTTAAAAGGTTTTGAGATTATAATGACTGTATCTGTGAAGTATCTAGTCATTTAGTTCATTTCAAATACCAATTATCATTTTGATTTGCTTGAGAATAATGACTGGACAAAGCTTTGTGGTAATTTTTATGTGGGTAGAAAAATATAGCATGCACTCATGAATGTCTTGGTATTTGTTTCAGAAAATAATAGAATTTTTTATTACAGCACATGGTAAAAAGTATGCCACAAACTATAAATAAATTAATTATCATAGATAATGCCCCCATAGATAATATTAGGTACATTAAGTAGCTAGAATCATGGAGGCAGCAATGCCCTGGCTTTTTATTTTCTAAAAGCAAGACAGTTACCTGCGTTTATCTGGTTTCTGATTTTTGAAATTGCCCCAGAAAGTGGGAAGAATTTTCTTGCTTTAGAATCTTGAAATCTGTGTATGTAACCCCAACTAATATAGTTTAGTTTTGCCCTGTTTTGAACTTTGTATAACCAAATTTTGTGATATGCACTATCCTATGGTGTTATTTTCAATGAATAACATGTTTGTATAAAACTCACCTATGTTGTTGGATGTATCTTTTAAATTTCCCCTTTATGATGCATAGTATTCCATTATATGCCTATACCACAATTTATTAATCCATTTGACTGAGTATTTGGTTATTTGGTGGCAGGTATAATAGTGCTGCTATGATCATTCCTACATTTTTTCTAGAATACATTCACAAACATTATTGTATATAGGAAGCGGAAGCATTGAGTCGAATGTATGCATTCAAAAGTTATTACAGCAATATATGCTTTCGTCTGCAGTTTTAATGATTCTAGCTGCTCCATACAGTAAGAATCAGCTGATGTTTTCAGGCTTTTTTTTTTGAGGCGGAATCTCGCTCTGTCGCCCGGACTGGAGTGCAGTGGCCAGATCTCAGCTCACTGCAAGCTCCGCCTCCTGGGTTTACGCCATTCTCCTGCCTCAGCCTCCCGAGTAGCTGGGACTACAGGCGCCCGCCACCTTGCCCGGCTAGTTTTTGTATTTTTAGTAGAGACGGGGTTTCACCGTGTTAGCCAGGATGGTCTCGATCTCCTGACCTCGTGATCCGCCCGTCTCGGCCTCCCAAAGTGCTGGGATTACAGGCTTGAGCCACCGCGCCCGGCTGTTTTCAGGCTTTATGATTGTTGCAAACTGGTGGCTGTTTAGTGGTATTTTTATTTTAATTTGGAATTAGTTTAAGCTTACTAATAACCTTAAACAGCATTTGGGTTTATAGAGCATTTAAATTTTCTCTTTTTGTAGTTTCTTTTCAAGTCTTTTGACCATTTAAAAACATAGTTTGCTGTGATGTTTTAATTGATTTTTTTTTTGGAGTTCCTTTCATATTCCACTTTTAAATCCTTTGTCAGTGTTATGTGTTGCAGTTATCTTTTTCTGTGCTGTGACATCCTTTTACTTTCTTCATCTTTTTTGATGAACACTTTAAAGAGAAAAGCAAACTTATTCACTTTAAAGTACTTTTGGTGTTTTGTTTAATTTTTTTCTCCCAAGATTATAAAGATACTATCCTGTTTTACCATGTTATTCTCTTAAGCCTTTGCAGAGTTTTTTGTTTGTTTGCATTTGCATTTTTTTTTTATTTTTTGACATATACATCTATAATCTATCTGGTGTTATTTTGGCTAGTGTGATTGGTTTGGTCCCGTTTAATTTTTTTCATGTAGATACCTAATTATCATATTTCTTGAGAGTCTGATATTTCCATACAATTCTTTTCTGACAAATCTACATTGCTTCTTTTTCATAAGTGAAGTATCTATAATGCATGTGTCTGGGTTCTCTCCATTCTGTTTCCTTGTTCCATTTCCTTCCTTAGCGTCACTACCAAACTGTCCTAATTATTGTGGTTTTGTAACAAGCCTAAATATCTCATAGAGTATTTGCTTCAATCCTATGATTATTTTAAAAGATCTTGACCTTGATTTCCACAAAAAATATTTGAATTAACTGGTCAAATTCCACACATATGCCCCAATAAAAGTTTGGTTTATGATTATATTAAATTAGTCTACAAATCAGGAGAAGATTCATATCTCTGAAGTTTTGATTTTTCCAATCCACGTAATACTATATATTTGGATTTATTTAATTCTTTAAAATTCATCAATTATGTTTATTAAATCTTACACATAATTTGTGAATTTATTACTGAGAATTTCATATTTTATTAATAACATTCAAAATGATTTTCATTGGTTTAGTACCTATTCTACAGCATAGATAAATTCTTGCTATTTCAAATAATTTAACGATTCCTTACTGGATATTTTATTAAAATATAGTCTTATTATTTTTCTAAAAATTTGTGTAAATTTTATTTTCTCCTCTTGCCTTACTACACCAATGGCAGATTCCAGCACAGTGTTCATTGAAATCCCATATTTTCTCGTTCCCAATCTTGTTCCCAATCTCAAAGGGAAAACTTTCAAAATTAAATATATTTTTGTAAAGCTCTTTAGCTCTTCTAAGTCTAAGGAATTTCTCCGTTAGAGTCTGCTTACATTTTCATAATGAGTGCTACAATGTTTTGTCTGTCTGTATTGAGAATTCCATATGATTTTTAAAACAAGATGGCAAAATATAAATACAGATTTACTAATGTTAAGACCACTTTTCTTTATTGGTATAAATCCAACTTAGACATGACATATTATCCTTTTTATGTAATTCAGCAAATTTATTAATGCTTATAAAATTATAAATATTAGTAAATTTAAAAAAACTGCTGAGTGTTTTCTTACATGTATTCATAGGTGAGATAAAACTATAACTTTTCTTTTCGGTTTTGTCCTTGTCAGGTTGTGGTATAGAAGGTGCATATCCTCTTTTTCAGTTCTCTTAAATGATTTATATATATTTAAATTGTTTTTGAGATTGTAATAAAAATCTCCAGCAAAAACATTCAAGCCTACTGCTGTCTTTCCAGGATTTTTTAATTTTAATACAATTATTTAATTAATTGATTGTTATTATTATTATTTAAATCAAATATAGATTAATGTTAATGGTATAGGAAATTTAGGTTTTGGATGTTTTGAAATAGTTTTGTTCACGTGTAATTTTTAAAAAATTTGTCCACTTTTGGTCAAATTTTGAATATCTTGAAATTTTTTGTTCATAATAAACTATCATTTTGTGATATCTACAGGTCATCTGTCTCTTTTTAAGAGAAAAATAATATCCAAAGAAGTTCCACCACTCAGAAGACTTTTACATTTCATGTCTCATTTGCCAGAATTTCTTCTTACAAGCTCTAAACCAATCATGGTTAGGGTAATGTAATTACCTTGCTTCGTTTTTAGGTGAGTTTTCGTTCCTTTTTGATGATTTTACTATGGAAGTGTGAACACTTGAACAACTCAGTCAGCAATAAAGAATGAGGTTAGAACTGGATTTAGCTCGAAAATCAACATTGTCTAATATAGAAAGAAAAGAGAAAAACAGAAAGAAAAAAAGTGAGTTTGTTTATTTGTTGCTTAAACTAATTGAAGTTGGAATCCTGACCCCTTGGACCTGGAAAAGTCCTGATTACTTTCCCTGATTGCTTGCAAAATAGTGGTTCTTTATTTCTTATTTTGGTTATAATTTATTTACATAATGGGATTTGTTATCTGAGGGATAGTTTTAGTTTTTAAGTCTACTTGGGATGCTGTAGAGTCAGTGGAGAATGAGCATGTGATATTTTAAGGAATGATGTCATATCTTTACCTGAGCCAGTTTGAAACTTCACTGAGACTAGGATGAGACACTTGCTTTGCTATATTAGTATTCAGGAATGCTAGTGGCTATGACAAAGAGGCCAAAACAACAATGGTTAAGACAAGATAGTATTTTATTTCTCTAAGTCTGAAGTATATATATTAATACTTACATTAACTATATATAATATGTTGTTATATATAATAATATAACTATAATAATATAACAATACTTATATTAACAATATATTAAATTGCTTAATTTCACAGGAAGATAAAATTGATCTTGAGAGCCCAGATTGGAAGTAGGACACATCACTTTTGTATGCATACTATTGAAATAATTCATTTAAATGGCTACATATAGCCTCAAGGGACACATGTAGTATAGTTGGACATGGATATACATAGTAGTTCTATTATTGAAAGGAACAGAATTTATTTTTTGGTAAACAACTTGTAGTCTCTGCTCTACTGCCAGTCATTGTTTAAAGTTAGCATATAGATCAGAAAAAGAAAAAAATAAGTAAATTCTTAGAACTAAATTTTGCAATGTTTCTAATAGTTTTTCTATGACACTGGATATTTTTAATATGATATGCTGTTAAGTAGAACAATGTTTCACAGTTAAAAAGCGAAAACTCCTACCACTTGTATGTCTTAGTAAAAATGTAATTTTGCATTGTATAAAATGTTATATATTTCTGATTTTCTTTCAAAACTAGTATGCACTCTTGGTTCTAATGTGAATACCAGCCATTTAATGGCTGGGTTATTTCTATTTATGTAGTAATGATAGCAAGCTTTTCAATACTCAGGAAACTTATTTATCGGTGAAATAGTCCTTCACAAATGTTAAGTCAATTGAGAGTTTGTAGGTTGTTTTTGTTCTTGTTTATTATTTCTGATCTCTGCTTTCATGGATGTATTATTGTGTTCTAATGAGGTGAGGCTAAACTGACAGAATATGAATCAAATAGAAATTAGATAAAAGATATTGTAAAAGTAAAAATACCTTGCAGAAAAGGAAACATCAATATTTAATATGTTCATTTGTATTCTGTGAACTATGTCTAAAGAAAATACTCTCTAATATTCTTTGTAGATTTTGTACTGAGTGAAACACTGCCAAAATGGAAGCACATTGTTGACACACAAAAATGTTACATTAAAACAACAACAACCAACACTGTGTCATTATACTTTCCTCTAATTCTTATCAAAGCACCATACTGACTTTAATGCTTTACTCTTTTAGATATATTTATCAAGAAATTAGGCTGAAATTTTGGGAACATTGCAACAATGGAAATTCTATTCTGTTTTTTTTTTTTTCCACTTAACCTAATCAAATATGGTTCTTAGAAGGTGTTTGTTTCAACAAAGTGTTATATGATAATTTTTGCCTAATTTTGTCCCCTTTCTTAAAATATTGATCATGAGTAAAACAAAGTTTATCATCCTGCCTCTTAGTCTTCTGGTAATATTCTTTTTAATAGGACAATGACATTACTGAGGGTATTGAGTTTGCTCCTATTGTTTTTAAATCTTACAAGAAATTACAATTTCTGACTTAGTAAATATGAACCAGGATACATTCTTTATTTGTAGTTATTTATTTATTTTAATATACTTTAATTTTTTGAGCAGTTTTAGGTTTACAGCAAAATTGAGTAGAAAGTACAGAGATTTTAGTTGCATGTATTTATTATAATAGACTTTAAATTTTTGAGTAGTTTTAGGTTTACAGCAAAGCAGAGTTGAAAGTAAAGAGATTTCCTGTATACCTCCTGCTCCCACACATGCGTAGCCTCCCCATCATCAATATTGTCCAACAAAGTTGTAATGATCGATGAACTTACAGTGACATCATGATCACCTGTAGCCCATAGTTAACATTAGGGTTTATACTTGGTGGTGTGCATTCTGTGGGTTTGGATAGATTTGTAATGGCATGTATCCACTATTATAGTATTATACAGAGAAGTTTCACTGCCTCAAACATCCTCTGCACTCTGCCTGTTCGTCTTCCTTCCCTTGTAAAGTTTGGCAGCTACTGATTTTTATTTTTATTTTTTTTTATTTTTAATTTAATTTTATTTTTTTGAGACAGAGTCTTGCTCTGTCGCCCAGGCTGGAGTGCAGTGGTGCGATCTCGACCCACTGCAACTTCCGCCTTCCGAGATCAAGCAATTCTCCTGCCTCAGCTTTCTGAGTAGCTGGGATTACAGGCGTGCACCACCACGCTCAGCGAATTTTCTTGTATTTTTCGTAGAGACAGGGTTTCACCATGTTGGTCAGGCTTGTCTTGAACTCCTGACCTCGTGATCCGCCGACCTCGGCCTCCCAAAGTGCTGGGATTACAGGCATCGTGAGCCACCGTGCCCAGCCGCTACTAATCTTTTTACTGTCTCCATACTTTTTCTTTTTTCCCTAAAGTCAAATAATTAGTGTTAAAGAGTAAATAGCCTTTTCAGACTGTCATCTTTTACTTAGTAAATGCTGTTATGTTTCCTCCTTTTTTTTTTTTTTTTAATGGCTTAATAGCTCATTTCTTTTTAGCACGGAGTAGCATTACTTTGGCTGGATGTGCCACCATTTACTCATCTATTCACCTGCTGAATGACATCTTAGTTGCTTCTACATTTTGGCAATTATGAACAAAGCTAATACAAACACCTTTGGGTATATTTTTGTGTGGACATAAGTTTTGCATTTTTTAGGATTAATACCAAGGGAGCATGACTTCTGGATTGTGTGGAAAGAGTGTGTTTAGTTTTATAAGAACCCAGCAAACAACTGTTTTTCAAAGTGTAGTATCATTTTGTATTCATATCAGCAATTAATGAGAGTTTCTGTTGTGCCACGTAGTAAACAGCATTTAGTGTTGTTAGTGTTCTGGATTGTGGCCATTCTAATAGGTGTGTGGCATCTCCTAGGTGGTGGCATTGCATTGTTGTCTTAGTGTATTTATTTATAGATATATAATTTATAGACTTATTTATGAGCATTTCTACAAAACGATGAAAACATTAACCAAGATTGTATATTCTCTATCCTCGTTTTTGTTTGAACTGAGCAATTTTTGTTGTCTATTATGTTGTAAAATTATTACAAATAACCATATTTGTTCCAAATCAAATTAACTGTTAGATTCTTTGATACCTGGGTTAGTAAAACAGTCCTTGAGTTATTAAGCCATAAATCAGTATGGCCACTCTTCAGAATAATAGTGTTAGAAATATTTATAATAAAATTGCTCACCTAAGAGTGGTGATATTCAGTAATGCCAATTTTTTTTATGAAATTAAACATCTATATTAATTTTGTATTGGTTTTGTATTAGTCTGTTTTCACACCGCCAAGAAGATATTGCCTGAGACTGGGTAATTTATAAACAAAAGAGGTTTAATTGACTCACAGTTCCACATGGCTGGAGGGGCCTCAGGAAGCTTACAGTCATGGTGAAAGGCAAAGGGGAAGCAAGGCACATATTCTCCTGAGAACTCACTATCAACAGAGAACAGCACAGGGGGAACCACCCCCATGATCCAATCACCTCCTACCAGGTCTCTCCCTCAACACGTGAGGATGACAATTGGAGATGAGATTTGAGTGCAGATATATCCAAACCATATCGAGTATCAAATATTCAAACATTTCTTGCCCTCATGTATCATTTCCTAATGTAAGCTTTTGGAACAGGCTATTTTTGGCTCAATTAATTTATCCTAGAGAATATTCATTTTGAACACTAAAAACAAGTGTTTTCTCCTTACTCGTTATGCTTTATGATGATCAACCTAATATTTAAAGTACTAATCAGCATGCAAAATCTTAATTTTTTTCCTCCTATTCTACCTTCTCATCCTCCTCCTCTTGTCATTGTCTTCTCTTTCTTTAGCAGTAATAATTGGAGTGAGGAAACAGCCATGACAGCCTATTTTAATAGAAATGACATATTTGATTAAAACTTCATTACTTTTAAAAGAATATTATTTATACTACTTTTCAGCTCCATTTTACATTTTTATCACCTGCCTCCATCGCTGTCTTAACTATCAATGTATTGGCACTGTTTACCCATACCAACTCAATAGTCAAGTATAATAACCAGGATGACTATTTATGTTTTCTCTTTTATCATACTAGTTATATTAGCATTAAGAAATATGAAGCCTCTATACTTAGTTCTTATTAAGTTTCAGTATGGGTCCTCACACCTTTTGGTTTGAAATTACATTATTAGTAGTTGTTGAGACCAACCCCAAACATTTTTAAAGTTTGTTTTAGATAAACAGTGTTTACTCTATTAGAAATTGAAACAAACATTTCCAAAACATTTTTATTGTATATGAACATAAATATTATGGAAAAAAATGTTAATTTTGAAACAAAAAAAAGTGAGAAAAGTGGCACTGTTTTACATCTTTGCAAATCTCTTTAATGTCTGCCTCAATAGGAGATTCATGGGGTTTTATCCCCTTCTGCATCGGTCTGTTGTGATGTCATATGTCATGTAGCCTTTAGAAACTTCCTCTGCATTCTTGTATGAGAAAAAGAGTGTTAAAAGCAAATAATGCTTTATTATTATAAGAAATATAGTTCTCACCTTGTGAATCCACTGAAAAAGTGTTGAATATCTAGGAGTCCTTTGACCATAACTTGAGAACAACTGCTACTGAAAAATATTATCCTACTTATTCAATACATCTTGCTTTTCTCTCAACTTCACCTCTCTTATGATCAATCACTTGTGAATTTTTACATTCCAGGGCTACACTAATGGATTTCTGATGATACCTAGGTCAAAGTATGGTGTTAAGAGTTAAGTCTAACTTTGCATGTGTAATTCCTCTGCTAAGGAAGCTTTCACTCATCTTCCACACATTGCTCAGATGTCACTTTCCCTGTGATACGTTAATCACTTGCTTTTCTTTCTCGTTGTATGTACTTCACAAATACTTTTATCTCACAACCAGTCAGATATTATTTACAGTTTGCAAACCAAGGTGTGTTTAAAGTATTACTTTCTTTATTTCCTTTAAATAAAACTGATTTTGCTATTATACTCTGACTTTCTAAATTTACAGGAAATTATATCTCCAATGTGGTAGGTTCTCCTTCTCCAGCCTAATGGCTGTTCAGAATCTGAGATGCCTACTTTGTGCCCAGGGAATGGACAGGAGTTTCTGATGACTGGTGATGGTCCACACTGACATTCTCACTGCCTGTGCTTACAGTGGTTTATTCGACTAACACTTTTTAGCTGTTTTCATGCCGTGCTTGAGGTGTCAAATCTCTGCTGTCCTGGTGACCAGCCCACGACCATTCTTCTTTGAGGCCTTGAAGCAATGTCCCATTACTGTTTGGATATGTACCTCTGGGCCCCACCAAACAATAGTTTAAGGGGAACCTCAACTTACTTCCTGCTTTTCCAAGACTCTTTTTATCTTGTCCCAAAAACTATTATGCTCAGTAGGTATAGAACTTACAAAACAAATTTTCAGAATTTGGACAAGCTAATTTTAATTTATTTTCAGTTATATACCTATTCCAAATACATGAGGCTTGAGGCTTACTACTTTCTTGAAGAAGAGGCAGAAAAAAGGTGACAATATGGGAGAGGGAAAAGAGCAATAATTAATATACTAAAGTTTACTCAACCATACATATATTAGACATGTTATTTTATTTGGTGAATATTAGCTTTGTATCCCTTTATTAGTTTTGTATACCTTTTCCCAAAATACATATATACACGCATGGATGGACACGCATGCCAATACTTGATGTGAAGTCCTGATGTAGGTAGATTCTAGCGCCAAGCATAGTGACCAGCATTTATATAATAGGACCTATGTAAATGCTTGTTAAAGTCATCTAGAAAAATATAACTAACGTATTTTTATCTGCAAATACATTGTTTATATCTTAATTTTCTTTCCATTCTCTTTTTTTAATAGATGGGTTCTCACGATGTTGTCCAAGCTGTAGTGCAATGGCTCTTAAGAGGTGCAATCACAGTGCACTATAGCCTCAAACTCCTGGACTCAAGCATTCCGCCTGCTTTGGATTCTTGAGTATTGGGGATTACAGCCAAGTGCTACTACATCGGCTTTGTCTCTTAATTCTCTTTGAAAAAGAATGTAAGCTATAACTTGTTCTTTATTATTTGAATTGAGAAATTTAAGGACTAAAAGGCCATATATAAAATATTGATACCCTTCTTTAAGGAGTTTAATATAGTAAAACAAGTTTTCAATATACTAAGAACATGTACTGAATATCAATGCATTTTAGACTCTTTGTTGTGGTACAGGGAGTATGCAGTAGGTAGGCAATGTGTTTTCTGATCCAGAATTGTTTATAAAGTAAAATTTCCTTGCCAGCACTGGAAAATTATAACAAACTAGCATACTGAAGTATGCACACTGATCTATTTGTCTACTGGAGTTTCTTCTGAGCATTAAATGAAATGATATTTTAAAATAGCTAGTACAGTATATCATGGCTGTTAGAATCTGCTCAATGAATGACAACTATTTACTTTACTTTTTTATTTCCCTCTAACTATAGACCTTGTGGGTGTATAGCACAGCTAGCTATTATACAGCTATGAGGAATACCAGTACCTGCTGCTGCCAATAATTCCTTGATGGTTTATCTCATAAAACCAGTCCCAGATTTCAAAAATGTTTTTGAATTTAGGAAATGAGTTAATATTCCTAATTGTAAGTATCATCTTTGATTTTTACAATACAGATTTTTTGCTGGCATCACTATTGAAAATACTTCCTTTTGTCTGACAGTAAATCAAAACAAATGCTCATTGTGTTTATTTGCATGGTTACATTAAATATGTTATAAAGGCCTCTTTTTTCTGAACTTGGTCTAAATATGCTTTTCATTCTTAAATAGTTACAGGAATAGATGAGTTTTTCCTCTATTTGTAGTTCTTTCAATCCCAAGTTTTGTTCAGTGATCACTACCATTGAAATTCTGAGATGTATTTCACTTTTACACTCACTGTTAACTTGCCTAACTTAGTTCATCTAAGCTCGTGTGCAGGTCAACTTTGACAAGTAATTTAGAAGGTTGTCATATTTGACATGAAACTTCTGCGATCATGGATTTTCTACTCTATTAATATTGTCAACTGAGCTGTTTTCTGACATTCTAAAATAAATGTGAGCTGTATTTACTATTATTCAAAAAACAGATCACTCAACTCCTCTGAATGAAAAATATTTTACTGGCTAGTGAGGAAAGTTATATTCAAAAAATTTAGTGGGATGATCATTCAAATTCTCATCAGTGTAATTTAATTAGAATTTTCTTTGGATATATTTAAATTTAACTATTGTGTTGTTCTTTCTTAGGCTAAATGAATTCAGCAATGTTTTCTTTTAAAACTCCAAGTCAAGAGGTTTTAGGCTGCCTTTGTTCATTTCCATTTTAAATCAGCTAATAATTTCTCTAAAGGTTGCAATGTAAATGTACCATAGGAGGCAAGCCTCTCCCTCCTCCCTACCACTTGATGGAGAAGGAAAACTCTTGAATGAGTCTTTACATTAAGCAGAGGCTCTCTTCCAGAATGAAAGGTTTCTGTCAATGCAGTTCCAGGAAGTTTAACTGTTTGCAAGAAAGTGAGTGCAGCAATCTCTTAATCAGCATAGAATAGTGGTTAAAAGCAGGTTCTTTATAGCCAGATGTCTAGGGTGTACAGTCCTGTCTCTACCACACTGGACCTTGATTAAGTTACTTTAACTCCTATGCTTTCATTTCCTCAATTGTGAAAGGAGGATAAAAATAAAGCAACCTCATCAAGTTGTTATGAGGTGCAAATGAATGAGTTTTCATGTCTTATTTTTAAAACATTAGAAATTATGGCTGGCACACACAGTAAACTCTGCATGAGTTAGTAATTATATAAATACATGAAGTTATTTATTACTAAGATATGCCAAGTACTGGGTTTAGAAAAACAAGAGAGACAGACATGACTCTTGTTCTTAGGAAGATTATAGTCTGGGCAGCAGGGAGTCAGTACACGTGAATAGACTAAGATGGGGAGGGAGGGTGCTGCAAATTTCTGCAAGTCAGTGTAATGTAATGACCTATTTTCCTTCATCATTTGTGTTAATTCCATATGCTTTACTCACATGGCCTCTGCTGGGGCTTCATTTCTCCCACTATGAACAGTGAACTTACTCCATTGCATACCCTCACAAGACAATTGCCATCAATCTGTTCAGGAATGATGGTGTCCTCTGCTCATCAATATATTTATTAATGCCTCAGAAAAGGAAAACTCTTAGTCATTATTTCTTTTAGTTTTTTATGATCCTATTAATTATTATGCTCTTTATTGATTTGTTGCATCCATATTCTTCTAGTATATAAACTTTCCAGCATGTTAGGGTAAGTCTTTCTCTGTCTTATTCTCTTTTAATTCTGCAGTACCTAGGATAGCTTCTAGTGTATGGAGCACTTAGTAAGGAATGAATGCATTCATGCATGAATGAATATGCCTGTGTGCTCTTGTGTAAATGTTAATGTTGGATAGATTTCCAGAAAATTGAATTGCTTTATCTAAAGTTAGGGGCATTCTAATTTTATGATGTTCCACCTGATTATCCTTCAAATGGATTTTACTAATGGGCATTTTCATCAAATATGTATGAGAATGCACATTTCCATAAATTTTTACCAATACATGACCTTAGTTGTATTATCAGTCAATATGTGAAAAATATTTAGATTGGTTTAATTTGTATATCCTTGATGATTGGTAAATTTGAGTATTTGAAAAATATATATATATTTTAAATGTATATATACATATACACACACATACATATACTGGCCCTTTATATTTCTTTCTCTTTAAATAATCTGTTTACACACTTTGCTAATTTTCTTATTTAAAAAAAAATACTGATTTGTAAGAAGTCATTTTGTTCTATGGATGCTATTCATGATATATTGGTTTGTACTCTACAACCTTTATAAAACCTTGTGTAGTTATAGTATTTTATCTGTGGTTTTAATTGTATTTATGATATAGCATATTTTCTTATTTTTGAATAACAGCCTAGTATTTTTCTTCTCATTTTTAAGCATTTGTGTAATGTTCTTGCCTACCGCCATAGCTTATACTCCTATACTCTTCAGAATAGGAAAGGCTACCTTGTCTTGTCCTTGATCTTAGAGAATATGTCTTAATTATGATTTTTTTCTGTCGGCTGTTTGTTTTTGCATGCTTTCTGTCAAGTTTAGGAAGTCAATTTATTTTTCTACTTTGCCAATAGATTTTTTTAGAGTTATGGATGGATGTTTAATTTTATCACCATTTCTATTGAGAGTAACGTATGATTTCCTTTCATTAATATGCTGATGTGATACATTATATTAATTGATTTGTAAAAATAAATAACCATACTTGCACTCCTGGAATGAACCCAACTTTGGCATAGCTATTTTATTGTTATTGTTTTTTAACTTTGATTGACCTCAGTTTGTCTATATTTTGTACCTAAATTTAACCATGAGTTTTGATTTAGTCTTTCTTGTGATGTTTTCATTAATTTTTATTTCAAGTTTATGCTAATAAGTGACATTTACTTTCCTTTTATTTTTCTTTTAATTTCATATTTTCTGTATATTACTATAATCATTGATTAATGATTATATGTATATGTTTATATATGTACGTGATTTCAACGACTGTGAAAGCATCCCCAAAATCATAGGGAAAAATAATTCTTTTAGTACTATTTGTAAAATGGAACCTAAATTTTCCACGGATTAAAATGCCGTTTTCTTTTTATATATTAAGGACATATGCTTCTGTGTTTAATTTCTGTTTCATTGATCACCTTTCATCAATAATATATTCCTTAATAATGACTTTTTAAAATAAAAACTCTTTATGGCTAAAAGACCATAACCCCATCTCTAACATTTTGTTTGTTCAAGACTATCTTATGGATTAAATACTTAAATGTAAAACCCAAAACTATAAAAACCCTGGAAGACAAACTAGGCAATACCATTTAGTACATAGACAGGAGCAAAGATTTCATGACAAAGTTGCCAAAAGAAATTGCAACAAAAGCAAAAATTGACAAATGAGATCTAAATTAAACTAAAGTGCTTCTTCATAGCAAAAGAAACTAGCAACAGAGTAAACAGACAACCTACAAAATGGGAGAAAAATTTTGCAAACTATGCATCTGACAAAGGTCTAATAACCAGAATCTCTAAGGAACTTAAATTTACAAGGAGAAAACCAACAACCCCATTAAAAAGTGGGCAAACGACATGAACAGACACTTTTCAAAAGAAGACATACATGCAACCAACAATCATGAGAGAAAGCTTAACATCACTGATCATTAGAGGAATGCAAATCAAAACCACAATGAGATACCATTTCAGGCCGGGCGCGGTGGCTCAAGCCTGTAATCCCAGCACTTTGGGAGGCCGAGACGGGCGGATCACGAGGTCAGGAGATCGAGACCATCCTGGCGAACATGGTGAGACCCCGTCTCTACTAAAAAATACAAAAATCTAGCCGGGCGAGGTGGCGGGCGCCTGTAGTCCCAGCTACTCGGGAGGCTGAGGCAGGAGAATGGCGTGAACCCGGGAGGCGGAGCTTGCAGTGAGCTGAGATCCGGCCACTGCACTCCAGCCTGGGCGACAGAGCGAGACTCCGTCTCAAAAAAAAAAAAAAAAAAGGAGATACCATTTCACACCAGTCAGAAGGGCTATTATTAAGAAGTCAAAAAATAACAGATGCTGGCAAGGTGGTAGAGAAAAAGGAATGCTCATACACTGTTGGTAGGTGTGTAAATTCTTTCAGCCACTGTGGAAGACAGTGCAGTGATTCCTCAAAGAACTAAAGATAGAAATGCATTTGACCCAGCAAACCCAGAACCCAATACTGTATATATACACAGAGGAACATGAATCATTCTATTACAAAGACACATGTATTCATGTGTGCATTGCAGTACTGTTCACAATACCAGAGACATGGAATCAACCTAAATTCCCATCAATGATAGACTAGATAAAGAAAATGTGGTACATATACACCACGGAATACTATGCAGCCATAAAAAAGAATGAGATCATGTCCTTTGCAGGGACATGGATGGAACTGGAGACCATTATTCTTAACAAACTAATGCAGGATCAGAAAAACAAGTACTGCTTGCACTTGTAAGTGAGAGGTAAATGATGAGACCACATGGGCATATAGGGGAGAACGACACACATTGGGGCCTTTTAGAGGGTGGAGGTTGAGAAAAGGGAGAGGATCAGGAAAAATAACTAATGGGCACTGAGCTTAATACCTGGGTGATGAAATAATCTGTATAACAAAGCCACATGACAGAAGTTTACCTATGTAACAAATCTGCACATGTACTACTGAACTAAAAATTTAAAATAAAAAAGACTATCAGGACTGGACATGGTGGCTCAGACTATAATTCCAGCACTTTGGGAAGCCAAGGCATGAGGATCGCTTGAACCCAAGAGTTCAAAAAAGAGTATCTTGGCTATGTTTTTGGCATTTTGCTCTTTTGTATGACATTTATAATACATTTTCCAGTTACAGAAGGGAAAATACTAGAATTTAAATTAGAATTTAATGTATTCTATCATTTTCTTGGGAGAGAATTGACATCTTGATAATAGTGTGTTTCTCCTTGTTTTCCATGAATATAAATAAGACTTTATTTAGGGATTCTTAACTCTCTTTCAATATTATCTTAACATCTGCATTATGGTTGTTTCTTCTTTTGTTAAGTTTATTTTTAGCATTTCACACTGTGTGTTACTATTTATAATGCTATTTAAAATAAATTACCTAGCTACTTCATGCTTGAAATACATTTAATTTTTGATAAGCCCTGTTAATGAATGCTTACCACTTCTAGTAACTTATCTGATTATTTTTTAGTTTTCAATTCTGATAATTATATGAATTTTGAATAATCGGAATTTTCTTTCTTTCTTTTTTTTTTTCCAGTGATTTTCTTTCCCCCTTTTTTTGTGGCAGACCTCTGTAAGATTTTGAATAAAAGTGATGATAGCAAGCATACTTGTATTTTATATTACTTCAGAGTTAATGATAGTAACTGTTTCTCATTAAAAATAAAGTTTGCTTTATTGTGATTATTTGAACACCCCTTTTGTCAGCCTGTGTAAGTGCCTTTCTATTACTAGTGCACTAAATTCTCACTTGTTAGCAATATTAATATGTATAAATTTCAGCAAATAACTTTTCTACATTTATTAGGATGATTTTATATTTTTTCTTTTAATATATTACTGTACATTCATATTTGTAAAATAAACTCAACTTGGTCATGTTGCATTTTTTTATACTACTCTTGGTTTGATTTTCTAATACTATTTTTAGGATTATTATAGGTATGTTCATAAATGAGAAACGTCTGTTTTTTGTATCAATTTCAAAGTAAGGTATATACACTCTATCTAGTCTCTAAATTGCTCTCTATATTGAAATATCTTATCCTTGAAAGTCTGTTTGAATTGGCCTATTAAAAAAATCTAGGCCTGGTGATTTTTGGATTTCTTTTTTTAAATTACTATGCTAGTTTCTTTAATAGTTATTATAGTACAAGTGAGGTTTTATTTTTTCTTAGTTTGATATTTAAAAAAATATAAAATCAATTTCATTTAACTTTTCAAAACTGTTGACATAAAATTTGTTTATTATGCAATGTGATTATATTTAAATCTCTAATGTATCTTATTTATGTGTCTATCCTTCCACCCGACATAGGTTGCCCTACCTTCTTTTTTTATTAGCCCAACCAAAATTTATGTCTATTAGTCATTTTTTGGTGTATGTCTGTTATTGTTTAAAGATCCTATGTTATATTCTTTCTTTCTTTTAGCAGGGAGCTATACGAAAAGCAAAATCTTAGGAAAACATGACCAATGTACAGAAAAAATAAAAGTGAACAGAGAAAAATTAGTAAGTACATATAATTGGAAACACCTATTTCTAGATTTTAAAAACTATGAAATCAAATTGAAAAGAGATTTACATAAAATATGGAGGTCTTAAGATTTCTCAGATAATTTGAATAAGCCTTCAAATAATCACCAGATTCAGTGTATGATATTCCTACTTAAGCTTATATTCTAGTAACTATCCCTGGTAATTTGAAATAATGATCTACTGAAAGGGGCAAAGGAGAAAAAAAATAGACTCTAGAGTTTTGTCTACGAAGGATCTTTATGATTGGCTTATTAGCACATGAAATTGACTTGAAAGAAATACATCCAAAGTCTATTAAGTTTTTGAGGAAATTGTTTTTTCAATTTCCTTAAAATTCTCCTAAGCTAGGAGGACAACTCCTCCTAGCTCAAGGAACTCCTGAGCTAGGAGGAAAAATGCACTCAAAGCAAGCCTCTGGCCCCTACATTTTCATGAGAAAGAAACAACCAGTGTAAGATGGATAGTTCCCAAGGGTAAAGAACAAGCAAGTGTTTCCCAGGGAGCAGAACCTGAGGTCATGGAGAACAATAAACAAGGAAGTAACTTTTGGTCAGGAATGTGGGTCTCATTAAAGAACTTACCCCACAGTAGGGCAAATCAGGTGTGTCCCAGTAGGGGTGCTTTGTAAGACCTATCCAGCAGGATTGTATGGTTATTATTAAGAGGTGTGTGTTCTGTGTTCTTTGTTCCCTTTCTTAAATGTTACTTTTCTGCTATAGTTATCTTATCCCTGCTCTACCACTGACAACATACATAAGACTGATTGTTTTTATATCATGCTTTGCAGGACCACAACAACCACTCCCAGTCATGATGGAGAGGAGTGCTCAATACCCACAGATCCTGAATTTTGAGCTGATTATACTAAATAGATGGGACTTAGTTTTGTCTACCATTGGGTGAGCGTATACTACCTGAGGGAACAGGTACACATGAATATTTATTATTACAATAACTGTTTGTGCAGAACTTGCTTACTGCTCACCAATATCCTTATTCTCCTCTTATTGATGTTAGAAATAGACTTTTCCTAGCTTCTCTTGCTTTTTTGTGTGAACATTTCCTGAGGTCTAACCAATGCAGTATGAACACAGTTGATATATATCATTTCTAGACTTGACTCATTAAAAATTCCCATGGATGGTTATTTAAGCTTTATTTGCTTCCTGTCTAGTGGAATGGAGAAGACTGCCAGGGAAGTCTTGGATGGTATAGGGTGAAGATGGCACAGTATCTGTGGGCCATTTGGAGGAGGATTGTTCTCTGATCTGTTTACTCTTGTAAACAAGCAATACATTTCCAATATGTACTATTTCATATTTTGAATTCATTTGTTGCAGTAGCTAGTTGATCTTGCCTAATAAAAGCAAGATTATTGAAGAAGTAACAGTAAACATATGTATTAATGAATTTATCCTGAATGAAACATTATTTACTTCTAGCTTCACATTATTGTTTGTAATCAATTTTATAATAATACTGTTATAACTATGTGGTCCTAATTCAATGTTCAAATCGCCCAAATTATTTTTTATGGTGAAAACAGTAAGTTTTAACTGAAATAATTAAATTCAACATAAAAACTGCTAAATAAAGGAATATTTCTGGCTTATGTCATGATCTATTAAAGTGTATTTTATATCATCAGGAATCTGTCCTACTCATTTCCTTTGGCTTAGATTTTCTCTATGTTGATTTATTTTCTGCACAGGTTCTCTATGGTGAAGATGGCGACTTGCTGACTCAGTCTCAGAATGCCTTAAATCCACATATTGTGGCAAGTGGAGGTCTGCTTCTCCAATATCTCTTCCAGATAAGTCTGGAGAGGACTGTAATTGATCCACCCTGCGTCATATGCCCATGTCCAAAGTAATGAGAATTGGAAAATTTCATGACACACTCCTAATTTTGTGATAGGAGACACATCAGAACCACACAATGAATCAGTCTTATTTATAAAATAGAGTTTCATCTCTCAGATGAAAGGAAAAAAGTTGTAGAACAAAAACAAATGTTCACTAATGGGGATCTATCTGAATTTCACCTGTAACTACAAATGCCCAAAAGTAGATTTACAGTTCTCCTAGAGTGTCATGAATTTAAAAACATACACGTGGAATCATAAGGTAATATCTTAATCACCTCTCTCAACTTTCTGTTGGATCTCTCCTTAACATAAAATGAGAATATTTTAGCAGTAGGAGAAGGATTATTTTTTCATTTATAGACCTTTATCAGGCACTAATGTAGGATTAAGTTTGACCTGATACAGTGTTCTATCTCTGAGTGCTGTCATTCAGGAGTTTGATCGTAAATACAATTTATTTTATATGATACCAATATAGAGAACAAATTTACTTATTTTTCTCATGTAATCATGTAATCAATTGTTCCAACATAATCCATTGAATAGATATTGTGGCATTTCCCTAATTATTTGTAAAGGTACTGCTACTAGATATGAATATTTATATATGAGGATATGAATCATGGCTCTCTGATTTGTTCGTTATTTGCTTGTCTATTCCTGTGCCAGTGCCATACAATTGGCACTAATATAGTGTTCTGGTACTGACAGGATGAGATATTCCTTCTAATGCTGTAGCTTTAAATTTGTCTTGGTTGTGCATTTCTTTATATTCTTCCATATACATTTGTGGTTCAGTTGTCAGCTTTGAAAATCACTTTTGGGATTTGAATTGGAATTGCATGAAATTTGTAAACTAACTTGTAGAAAATTGACATTTTTATGATATGAATTTCCACATTCTTATAACCATGGGTGTGTTATTTATTTTCACTTTTGAATATTATTGTGGGTTTTTAGTAATAAAAATAACAATCAATAAGTTACATGGTGGTTACTATGTGACAGATGTTGTCAAAGTGTCATCCATATATCAACTTATTATATATTCTTATGGGAAGATACCATTATTATCTCCTTTATGCAAATAAGAAAAACGAGGTACAAAGAGCTTAAGTAACATGTGCTAAGTCATACAAGAGTAAAGCTTTATTTGAATCCATGCAATTTGTCTCCAGAGCTTGAAATCCATTTTATTTTATCTTATTTTTACTTTTTTTTAAAAAAAACTTTGGAGACGGAATTTTGCTCTGTTGCCCAGGCTGGAGTGCAGTGGCATAATCTTGGCTTGTTGCAACCTCTGCCTCCCAGGTTCAAGCGATTCTCCTGCCTCAGCTTCCCGAGTAGCTGGGATTACACTTGTGCGCCACCATGCCTGGCTAATTTTTTGTATTTTTAGTAGAGACGGGGTTTCACCCTGTTAGCCAGGATGGTCTCGATTTCCTGACCTTGTGGTCCGCCTGTCTCGGCCTCCCAAAGTGCTGGGATTATAGGAGTGAGTCACAGCGTCCAGCCTGAAATCTTTACTAGTATCTGATACTGCCTCCCTAAGAACTTTGTCCACTCCTTAGTGATACTACCATTGGCTTAGTATTTTGGATTTTCTAGTAGATAATAATATAATATTTGTGTAAAGCAAATACACTTATTATTACATTAAAATTTTTAAACTACTCATTTGTACTTACTTTTGTAAAGCCTTAGCTAATTCCAACAAAGTATTGATTACTGTGGATGATAGTGGTAAATCTTGTTTTGTACCTAATATTAAATAAAGTGCTACTAAATGTAAGTGAGATGCTTGCTATAGTTGTATTAAACACTATAAAGTTATTTCTTGTCTATTTTCAAGAAGTTTTTATTTTAAATGCATGTGCAATTTTTTAAAATATTGTTTTGCATCTCATATTAAATAAAATGCATCTAAGTGTTTAGTATATTACTAAATATCAGTGAGATGCTTGTTGTAAGTTTTAGTAGTTAAACACTATAAAGTTATTTCTTTTCTATTTTCAAGAGTTTGTTATTATTATAAATGCATGTACAATTAAAAAATGTCTTATTTGCTCTTATTTTCTAATATGAAAATATTTGTACTTTCCTGAGATGAATGCTGTGCTCTCATGAAAGATTGCAGAGTCAAAAAGTAGCCTCTGGAGTTAAGACTTTCTGATTTTAGGGCCTGTTATGGCCTCTTATGAATTATGGGTCTTAGGAGAGTTACTGAACCTTCATAATGGGGTACCAATCCTAGATCCTGTCAAAAGGGATCCTTCTCTTGGCCATGACTTTGGAAGGTCCTTTACATGACAATCACATAAAAGTATTATTAGATCTAATTTATTAGATAACACTTGGGTGTCTCTAATTGTTATGATGGTAAATGATTAATAGGCTCCAAAAATGCATATATGTATATGTTTATATAGATACACATGCAAATGTGTGTATATGTATATATACACATGCTAATATGTTTATCATACATTTTATTGATATAAAGTTGTATAACACACAACTTACAAATAATAATAAAATATTCAATATTATTTATTGTAAATTCTGTATAGCCAATTGCTTTTCACAGAATGTTTTCATTGACTTTTGCTAAACTCCTGTATCTGAAGCCAGTTTACCAGTGTATTCACTAATAAGTGTAGTCCTGACATGAATGTTGGTTGATATTTTCATTTACATTAATAAGACAGTGAAATAACACAGACATGTATTTGAACTTCACTTGTTCATCAGTGATGTGAGCAACTTCTTTGCCAAATCAGATAATAGGTTTAGAATAATGGAATAATATTTTCCCAATTCTTTTCTACTAGCAAGGTAGTGGCTACAGACAAGACACGTTTTTAGGCTTAATGCAAGTTATTAACATTTTCTCTATGACTTTTTTAAGTCTAGACAACAAAACTGTAAATCAAACCCTGATTTATAGTATTTGCCCGATTTTTTTTAATGTAAATTATCCCAATATGGCTAATTTCAAGCTGCTAGTGTGGAGGGAGATGCACAGTAGCACACCATTATATGGTAGCCCCATCTCACCGGTTAGATGAGACAAATAATCTCAAGAGCATAGAAAGCAGCAAACTGTATTAAAGTATTTAGGAATTGATGTATTTTGAATATTCCTTTAGTTTTAATATAATTTATTTAAATATAAGTTTATAAAGTCCCATTTCTAGTAGTGTCTATGTTAAAAATTGGCTTGCAAAATTTTTGAAAATTTAACAGTTCTTGGGAGCCTGTGTGAACACACTCCAACACATACATCTGCTGGCAGAATGCAGCACTCACTGCTGCCATATGACAACCCATTGCACTAAACATATACTTTGCTACACCTTTCAGGTTCCAGAAAAACACTCTCCACATCTCTTGGCCTATGCTTTAAACCAAAAAGGTGACCACATTAATTATGAAATGTATAGATTGGACTGCCCCCTTTGTTGGAGATGGACTTTGCTCTGGAGCATAAGGAGGATTTGAGTAGCAGAAGTGCAAAGGAAAAATAGAAGACACATTAATTAACTTGACAAATCTTTCCTTTAGAAAGGACCAGAGCAATAGGTTTTGCACAATGTCATATCACATAAATAGTGCAGAACTTCTTTCTTTTGGTATTGCAGTTCATGGTTTGGAGTTACACATTCACTAATGTTACACAAAGCAGAAAAAGAAACATTTTGCAACTCTCAACAGTTGAAATTATCTTGAAATTGTATATGTGTCCTCTACGCAGAACATGAAAGACACGTAAAATCATTAACAATGAAATGACCATTGAACATTTAAATTGCAAATAGCAATATTTTGTAAAATACATATTGATATTTAAAATTTAAAAATAAATGCATAAAATTGCATTTATTGAAATAATATGATTTCAAATTTGGATATTTATTAATTGTAACTTGCATTTTATCTTTAAGTTATTTAGTATAAATGTTTACAGAACTATGACTTACTTCGAGAAAAAGTACACCAAATTTAAATGTTAAACTCAAATTTTCACACAAAAAAGCACTTATGTGGAGCCACCACCTGATGCAGAAACAGAACTTCCCCAGCATTCCAGAAGTGTTCCACATTATGCTGACCCTTTTGGAGTCACTGTCAATTCCAGAATAATCTTTATCCTGACTTCTTACATCAGAGGTTACTATTGCTGCTGCTGCTTCTTTTATATGTATGAAACTCTACAGCCTGTCTTTTTGTGTGTCTTGATTTTTTCCCTCAGCATTGTTTGTGAGATGTATTCGTATTGTAGCACAAAGATTTAATAGTTCATTTTCCTTGCCATATAGCAATCCATTGCATGAATATGTCACTATTTCTTAGTTATTGATGGACATTAGAGTTATTTTCCAAATTTGTATTAAATATTACTACTATGAATATATGTTGTATATCTTTTGACAAATATGTTTTTAAATTTCAGTAGAGAGATATATATATATATGTAGAATGGTAATAATTCAATTGCACTGCATGTGTGGGTTAAGCTGTAGAACTACAACCTAACTATTTTATAAATATTACCAGTTTGAACTTCCATCAGCAGCATATGAGGTCAAATTTCTCTATACACCATACACCTGCTAACACTTGAAATTAGTTTTGTTTTTCATTTTAATATTGTGGTAGTGGATATACAGTGGTATTTCAACCTGTTTTACTTTGAATCTCTTTAATAACTATGACTAATGAATTTCAGCATTTTTCATATATATACATTTGTCACTTGGATTTTTTTTTTGAAGAGTCTGTAAGTATTTTTCCCTTTTGTTTTCTATATATATAACAAATATAGATCCAACAACATAAATATTGAAGACATTGATTTTAATATGCAAATATTAAATATTTTTGTCTTTTCTTATTTGAGATAGGGTCTTACTCTCTTGCCTAGGCTGGATTGCAGTGATGCGATCATGGCTCACTGTACCCTCAACCTCCTAGGCTCAAGTGATGGTCTCTCCTCAGCCTCTCAAGTGACTAGGCCACAGGCGTGAGCCACCACTCCTGGCTAATTTTTAAAGTTTTTGTAGAGAAGGTGGAGGTCTCATTATGTTGCCCAGGCTGTTCTTGAACTCCTGGACTCAAGCAATCCTCCCAAAGTGCTAGGATTACAGTTGAGAGCCACCAGTTGTGAGCCCAGACTTTTTTTCATTCTCAATAGTGTATTTTGACCAAATAAATTTTAATATAATCCAAGGTACCATTTTTTATACTATTCTTTTTCTTTCATAAGAAATGCTTGATACTCAAGATCAGAAGTATGATTGCCTGTGTTTTCTAACAAAATTCTTGTTGCTTTAGCTTCCATATTTAGATCTATAGACCATCTGCAGTTGAATTTTGTTTATGATATGAGGTTTTAAGATTCATTTTTAATGTAACTGCCTAGTTGTTTCAACATCATTTTTAGAATTATCTTCCTTACCTAATGTATTGTGCCATTGCTTTATTATTATATGACCTTGCATATAATAAGGTCATATAATAAGGTCTGAGTGTTCCTCTAAATTCTGCTTTAATTGCCTCTTACAAAACTGAAAAAGTTCTATCTCAATTAGATTTCAGCTAAAATACTTTTTAAAATTTCCGTAGTGATTTCTTATTCAATCTATGCATTGTTTAGGGCATTTGGGGATATTCGAGTTAGTAGTTTGTACTGATTTCTTGCTTAATTTCACTGTGATCAGAGAATATTCTCTAAATCATTTAAATCTTTGAAACATATTAAGCCTTGCTAAAGAATCAAGAAAATTATCAATTTTGGTAATTGTTTGATGTGCACTTGGAAAGAATTAAAGTCTGTCATTGTAGGGTACAGCTTTCTATTTCTGTCAATATGTTGATGTTATTGATCGTATGTCAATATGTATGACAATCATATATCACTATGAATCCTTTTATTCTGAATTTACCCATTTTTTCATTTATTACTGCCAATTATTGGCTCCGCATTTTAAAGCTATATTATAAGGTGCTAATATAATTATAACTGTTATGTCTTTTTGTGGACTCACCATGTTATCATTATGATATGGCCCTCTTTGCATGTACTAATGATTTCAATCTTAGAATCTACATTTTCTGTTCTTTTTGTTTCATACCATCTTTTTGTGCTTGTTTATGGTTTTATTTTTAGCATCATTTTATATTCAATCTTTTTGTTTTCTTAGTTTTAGGTCATGTCTGTTAGAAGCAGCAGACATGGGAATTTTTATCTGTTTGAAAATATTGTATTTAATTGGAGTATTTATTTTCTTTCTATTAAATATAAGAAATGATATATTTAAATGTATATCTATTGGTTTATTGTATGTTTTCTACTTATTCCACTTTTGTCTATCTTTATACTGTCTTTTTTTGTATGAATCACATTTTTTATTATTTTATTTTTCTTACCAGTGATACATTATTTATTACATCCAATTTAGAAAAACATTTGATCATTGTTTCTTCAAATATTGCTCCTGCTTCATTCACTTGACCTTCTCACTTTAGGTTTCCATTCAACAGTTATGTCCCATGGAAAAAGTGTATCCAGTCCAGCTTACAATTCAAAAACACACATGACTCTGAAGTTAATACCCTATTTTTTAGAAAAGGGCAGAATTGCTTTACTCATGATTACATTATCATCATCAAGAAATATATGTTATTTTTAATGGTCAAGATTTAATAAAATTAATACCTTTTACTTCTTTGTCATATGTGAAATTGGCATTTTAAAAAACTGTGTGGGGATTTTAATTGTGGGTCCAAGCTGTGAAGCAGAGTGCAATATGAGTGCTAGTGCAGCTTGGTGCTAGCGCTTTAATTTGTGTTATGACCCCAACTTTTTTAACTGCCATTGCTTTTGCACCATCAATGCAGATGTCAACAAAATGGAAAAGGTAAATAGCATCTTAGTATTAGGATGAAAAGATTTTTCACACATGCAGATGGCGTTTTAAGAAATGTTACCTTAAATTAATCAGGGTTGAACTGGATTGAGGTACGGTTATGTTTTTTAAGGGTTCCCTTCTCTCCCTTTAGCCATTTTCCTTGGGTATAGCTAGTTAGGAATTGCAACAAATTACAACAAAAGTCTGGAATATTCCCTGGGGCCTTTTCTTAGCTGGACTCTAAAGATAAATCTTTAACTCTTCAGTATTAACTGATATTAGAAATCTCCCTTCTTTCAGTATGCATTCAACTTAGCTTTGTAACTTTCTACTTCTTATCACATCAGATTTTGAGCAATAAAGGTAAGTCTGACAGTTTGTTTTATGCTGCTCAAATCTCCAATTTTATCTCTAACACTGGAGGCTGCTTAAAGTTCTTCTGATGTCTTTTTGTTCCTCAGTAGTGGTTCTGTCTCAGCTAAGCCTAGATTTTCAATCTCTTGCTCTGCCCATTTTTGGTAAATACCTCTTGGAGAAGTGTATATGTAGAATGTCAGCTTGATTTTCTATGACATTCTTCTCTTCAGAATGGTGGCCCTACTGGTCCTTCGGGTTTCTGAAGCTTTCTGATTTTCTTTAAGAAATTTTTTTTTTCCACTTTGCTTGGCTTTTCCTTTTGTTTTTGGTAATAGTAGTACGAAAACTATTACATTCTGTTCAGAAGAGGAATATATTGGTTGTAGATTTATTTATTTTTGTTCTGCTAAAGATGATGGTATTTCAGTCTTAACAGTTTTCTATCTCTATATAACCTTCTGTAATTTATTCTGGGTGATTATGTTTTTTGTAATATTCAGGTCACTCACTTTTTCTTTCACAAAATAAACCTATTATTTTAATTGTCTATTGAATTTCATTTTTAATAAAAAATATATTTTTTACTTTGGAAGTTACATATTTTAAAAATCACTTTCTTATAGTGTCTTTTTTCTTTAAGGTATCTATTTCTTACTAATTACTTAAAACATATTTATTTCATAATCTCATGTTTTTTATAACTTAGAGTCATGGGATCTTTAAATAACCTGGTGGCTATGTCTAATGACAAACTCTCCTAGTGTTTCATTCCTTACAGTAGATGTTGATATACATATATATATATAAAAAATATATATATATATTTGATATTTTACTTTATGTAGCCTTTTGTTCTTTGGATTTAAAGAACTTTGGTAAAAAGTTTTTTTTTCTTTTTTCTTTTTGCTGAAGTCCTTAGTTGTCTCACCTTTCCCATACTGATTTTATTTTAATTTCATAGATTAAGATTTCAGCATCAAAAATATATTTCAAATTCAGACTTCACACTGTGCATGGATCAAGATGTAAATTTTTTCAGGTATATTGTTAAACACCTACTCTCTTAAGTAAGAAGCAGGAGAAGCCATCGAAGTAGTTTTTACACCTTTTAAATGTTTTTTTAAATCGGGAAAATACCACTTTGGAACATGATATAAGTATCTCAGATTCAGCCTACCACCTCATGCTCGTTCAAGGTAGTGCTTCCCATCTTTATGAGCACATTAAAACACAATTCAGGGACTTCTAAGGCTGATGCATGAACTTAAATCTTCTTAGACTATCAGCTCCCTCTCACAGAAGAGGCTTTCAGTTTCCCCTGTACTTCTGGCCTGTGCTAATTTTGTTTTTCCTCTTACTTCTTTCTTTTTTTTTTTTTTATTCTTTCCCTTTTTCTTTTTCTTTTTGAATTCAGCTATGTTTTTTGAAACATTTTTATATTAGATTTTATCCACAGTACCTATATGTTTGCATTTAGACTGTGGGAGTGCTTTTCTAATTAACTTAGTGTACCATGCTGATGGATGTTTTGTTAACAACTTCATTTCAGTATTACGTTGTCATATATCTCTTATGACTTTGCTTACCTGAGGCAGTTTACTTGTATCCCGTGTATTACTTCTATAATACATTGTTAGAGTACCTGGAAAATATAGTCTACAAATTTTACTCCTCTCAGCATTTCAGTTTGTGTCCATTATATAATTTCTTAATAGTTTGCAGCAGACAATATTATAGTACTTGTTAGGCAGAGTAATCCCACTCCTGCCCAACCCTTCCCTGCAAATATGTCTATGTCTGAATGTCTAGAACCTGTGGATATGTTCGGTTACATGGCAAGGGAGAATTAACATTGTAGATGGAATTATAGTTGCTAGTCTTTCGACCTTAAAATAGAATTATCTTGATTATACTAATGTGTCCAATGGGATAAAAAGGATCATTTAAATGTGGCAGTAGTAGGCAAAAGTGTCAGAGCCTGAGTCAGAAAAGTAGATGGAATTATGGAAGTGAGGTTAGAGTGATACAATGAAAATGGTCAACCTGCCATTACTCACTTTGTAGATAGAAGCAAACCACAAACCAAGGAATCTAGGCAAACTCTAAGAGCTGGAACTGACCATGAAATAGATTTTCCCTAGAGTGTCCATAAAGGAATGCTGCCTTGCCAACTCCTCGATTTTAGTCCAATGAAACCTTTGTCAGACTTCTGAACTCCAGAACTGTAAGATATTAGATTTGTGTTTTAAGGCACTAAGTTGATAGTAATTTGTTACAGCAGCGATAGAAAACATACACTGCCAATCCCCAATTTCTGTTTTAATCTAAAATATTTTGAATGTCAAAGCAGTCATATATCTTCATGACATGGAAAACAGAGGATAAATGATAAAAGATAGGATTCCTTAGAAATTAACAATCTACAGTAATGGAACACTGTCAGCTTTTAAAATGTGGCTTATGGGTTTCTGGTTCCTAAGCATTCAATGAAGGAAAGGAAAACCATCTTTCTACTTTCTTTGCTGTTTGTGAAGCTGACCCTTCCTAGATGTAAAAGAACATTGGATATTTTTTTCTTCATGAAATTATTAGACATTATAATTAAGGTAAACTACTTATAAAGCAGCAGTAATTTTATTTTCAAAAAATAAGTTTTCATGGTTTTAAAAGTATTTTTTTCATAGGTATTTTAGCGTGAACTGGGGAAAGCCTGGCAGAAGCCGTTGCCTTGTTATAATTTTAATTGTAAATTAAATATTTCACACAATACCAATACCAATTGGGGTAGCATGTTAGGCAGTATCAATATGTGCCTACATGTGCCTATGGATTTGTGTAAGCATATATTTTATCATGATAACTCTGGCAAACTAATTTGCATCAGTATGTAATCAGAGTCGAGATTTGTTTTAATTTAGATTCTGGATTAGAAAAACTCAGTACATAAATTCAGACCTAAGAGTGTTTTTAAGTTGCATTATTTCTTTTGAGATACTGAGACATTATTACGTATTTATATATCAAACGGTTTAAAATAATTCTGACATTTTTATATCTCTACTTTAAAAAAAGCTAGAACTTACTCTGTCTGAAATGCTTTCTTATTCTGCCTCTGTTTCTCTCTCTCTCTTGTCCTCATTTGTTAAGTGCCTTGCGAGCAACTTGGGCATGGTCCATCACCTCTAGATATTTCTGTGGAGGACATCCATCAGTTACATTATTCCGATTAAATATGTGTTTGGAGATTGGAAAAAGAGAATGTTCTTTATTATTTCTAATGCTTCCCTGCTCCCCACTGACATATTTAAGAACAGAGTAAAGTTCAAATGACTGCTTTAAATCACTTTTATTTTTTTAAAAAGGTAGAAAAATACAAACAATTTTGGTAATACAAATAATGTATCTCTATAGACATGGAATGTGGTCTTTTAAATTGAACATGTCAAAATGAATTAAAATGCTGGAATATCCTAGTTGTGGTATTAATTGATTAGTATTATACTATTATGTTGGTTATGTCAATGACTCATAAGCTGTGCCATTTCTGCATTCATTGGCAGCATAGCTGATTTTTAAAGGACCATTTCTGGCTTCATTGACATTTGTAGTGACCACAGTTCTTTTCAGTCACTTGCTCCATTTGATGATAGTTTCTTTATTGGCTCAGTGGTAAAAAATATCGTCAGTGTTATTTGAGTACCCTGAACACAGAAAAACTCAGACATTGAAGCAATGGACTATTTAACATGCTTAATTATGATAATTCAAATGGTAAATGATGCACTTAAGTTTTAAATTATGTTTTTCATTTGTGGATTTAGCAGAATCTTCTTCCAGCTTAAGGGTAAAGCAGAAATTTGCCCCCTGCAAAAATTCAAAAACAAAAAATATAAAAAACTCCCCAAAATATCAAAAGAAAAAGAAAGCAGCCTACTGGCCTTAAGTTGATTTATGTTTTTGTGCCAGAAATGAATAAACAGAAGCAGTAATTATAGTTCATAGATTATTCAAAACAAAGTAAATATTATTTATTATTGCTTTCCAATTATACATTTTTAAAATTTATTTTATTACTTACTGATTATTTCACGGTCCTGCCACATTAGTATACTTAGACTACTTCCTGTGTTAAAACCAATTAAAATGTACAAATTAAATTTTAATTTGCATTCTATTTCAAGTGCAATAATGTTCTGAAAAATCTTCATATTTCCTCTTAGAAAAAAACATATCAATCTCAGCTACCAAGTACCAATTAGTATGATTCTTTCAATATTTTAGAAATTTTCTAATCACTTTTAATTTTTTTCACATTATAAGCAAAAACAGGCAAATAATATTTTAGTGCATTTCAATGTATGTAAATTTGTTGTTAACTATTGTGGCTATGTTATGCATAAAATGTAATCATATAATGTCAATTTAGCTCTGAAGCACAAATCTCTGTACATAGATATTCATACATTAGAAGTAAAGATATTTTTCATTTTTTAGTAGACTCAGCATTAAACTCATAAAACATATTTCTTGTGTTAAAATAAAATTATGCTTTTTAAAGATGATAAGGCAGACATTATTCAAGGTGTGTCTGTGGGGAGGGAGGACTATTGCCATAGGTATAGGGACCATTTCAATGGGATTTATCATGAGTAGAGGGAGATTGGGCTCAATTCCAAATATGGCATGACCAAATGGAAATTTCTAGCTGAGTAGTTACGTTGTTGTTGGTGGATGGAAAATTAACAAAAGGAAATATTATGGGTAAGAGGAGAATCTAGCTAACCTTATCTAATATGATTCTTGTTGGACATAGGCCACAACGATCAAACATTACCTGGAGGATGGTGGAGGATAAGGATGCAGATCAGATGTCTAGGGTGATAAGATACCAAGAGTTGGGGGTTCTTTCTAAAATGACTTATCAGGAATCATGCTAAAACTGGATTTTACAAAACAGTGCACATATGGGTATAGGAAAAACTAATGTTCACTTAAATCTGTAACTTGGTAAATTAAACAACATTTATATTATTTTTACGCAGAGGCAAAAGACAATATACCATACATCTTAATTTCAAAACATTACCTCTGGTTGTTTTGAATAAAATAATAAGTTTTAGAAAGGATTCTGCAAGATCATGAAATTTAAGAGTACTCTGTAAAACAAGACTTGGACAAAGACCAATGTGAGCAGAACAACCCAGAGAAATTGCCTAGTTGGAATGCTACCACTGGTTCTATCTTCAGCTGATTCTTATTGCTGCTGCTGTTGCTGTCCTTGTTATACTTGACTGTATCACAGGTGGCACAAATAATTTCTAGCTGGACTTTGTATCTTTGCATAGCTTTCTCATATTTCACATTTCAGAACAGAATCTTAGTGATCATTTGTGGGCCAAGGACAGGGAAAGAGGACTATCTTTCCTCCTTCAATCTATGTCTCAGGTCATCTCTCCTTCAGGTAAAATGGACAACCAAATGTATTGTTTGAAATTCTGACTATAGGAAAACATTTTCTTCTCCACTGTCCTTTAATTCCACCTAAATATGATGGGCCTGCTGTTTGTATCTGCATGGTATCAACATGTGATACCATCCTTAAGCTGAGTTTGAATTTGGAGCCATAGTTGTGATTTGAGAGAAAGGCTGCAATGCAGCAAGAATAGATAGAACTGAGAATGTGAGCCAGTTCCTCGTGCAATTTAGCTGTGCCTGCAGGACATTCCTGGTTTCTATTCTTTATATATCCTTGTATACTACTACTTCCACTTGGTATTAAGGTATTGTTGATGTAGGGGAGGGAATGTATCTTTTCCTTCTACCCATCTTAGGTTCATCTAATGAGGCCCCTTTAAGAAAATACAGATTAACAAAAAGAAAGCATACAGATTTACTTAATATAAATTTTATGTGACACTGTGTCCTTCATAAAGAGCTGAAGACTGAATAAACAGTTAAACCTAGGTGGCTTTTTTATACTGTTTGATGAAAAGTAGAGTGTCATGGAGAAGTATCAGGGGACAAAGTGGTTATGAGCTAAAGGAAAGAAACTGGAGGAAATTTAGCAAAGCTTGTTCATTTAGGTTTCTGTGTCCCTCTTTCTCCAGAGATAATGATACTCCTTTCCTCTGGATATAAAGAGGGTATCTCTAACTTGAGAATCTTATGACCTGCCTTAGGGGAAAGTCAGAAAAGCCTTCCTAGGTTTTATGACCTTCAGGGAAGAAAGGTGGGGGAAAGTCACAGAGACGTTTTCACATTCGACGTCTCAAATTCTTTCCACTTAAAATACTGAATACACCAAGTGTCATATTTTGGGGTAGCGTGTCCGGAAGCTCATCACTGGTCATGCCTATCTTTATGGTAGGTAAATCTTATGACACCTTACTGATGACGATGGACAGCTTAGCTCACATAGTCCTTGGTTGAGTCTCTACTGAACACAGAAGCCTGGAGATGCAATCAGAAGTATTTATTTGCCGTGAGGCTGTGGCTTTGGTCTGACATCTAAGTTACACTTACTATGATTCTATCTTGCATGGAAAGCATTATATTATTGTGAAGATATACACTGTGAAATTACCAGTAGGATTGAACTGTGAGTTCTGTGTCCATCACAGCCTGGACAAACTGAAGAAATTATCTTCCAGTATCCTCATAATACTTTCCAAATGATATAACTCATATATGCCATTTAAGATTTAAAAAATAATATTAAGACGCCTAAACACAAGTCTAGTGATTGAGAATCTAAAAGCATACATTTTGTTTTATTCATCAATTATTAATTTGATAGCTGGCATTGACCAATTATCTTATCTTTGTATTCTTATCATTAAAGTTTCTTATATTTCTGATGTTGTGAGGATTTCCTGTTTAATATTTGAAAAATATCACAGCAAATTCTGAGATGTGTACTGTCATTTTTTTCTGTTAATTCATGTGATTAGGAAAATAGGAATTTGAAGGCAGCTTTTATATTTATCAAAAGGTTTCTGAGTAGGTCAATTCTAAGAGAAAG
This sequence comes from Colobus angolensis palliatus, assembly GCF_000951035.1. Lineage (NCBI taxonomy): Eukaryota > Metazoa > Chordata > Mammalia > Primates > Cercopithecidae > Colobus > Colobus angolensis. Next base: position 7,114,269 of record NW_012114544.1, on the reverse strand, counting down.
AACGGAACAAACTGGGCTGACTGAGCTTGAGTGTTAGCTTCCTTTAATCTACACTAAATAAAATAGTGTCTTTAGGAACTGCTGGATAAATTTTAATAGTTGTGTTCTCTTTAATCATTTTTATAAATGAGATTTAATTTTGCTTAATTTGCTTCCTTTTGCATTTTTTATGATATATTGGAACTGTGCTAAGTTTATGTTAATGTTATGAACCCTATAGAAACTAGTCGAGCATAGGAGAGCTTTAAGGAAATAGCGTTGAAGGAGATGCTCATGTGGTTTTGCAGACAGATCGGTAGGAAGCAGTAGCATAATTTTTCATAATCAAGTATCAGAATGACCACCCTTCCTTATTGGATAAATTAAATCTGTAATGGTCTTGGGAGAAGAGACATGTCCTGCTGAGCTATAAAGGGTTCACTTGGAGGAAATTAGGAGTTTGGCTCATTGCAAGTGAAATTAGTGGTTTACCATTTGCAGTGATACACAAATTGATACTAGCTATTAGTATCAATCCAATATCAATTTCCCCTTAAGGACAAAGAAAAGCCATTCTGAAT
>NW_012114544.1:7109207-7112734 GCF_000951035.1 Colobus angolensis palliatus | reverse complement strand
TATTCAGGCTTCATAACAACATCATAATAAATGCATGAATTTGAATATTTCTAGAAAAGGAGGCATAGTATAATATGCTTTATCTAAAAATATAATTGATGAAAAATAAGTCATAGCTTTATAGACTCAATTTCTAAATTGCCTTTACATGCAAAAATATTGCTTTTATTTAAAAGATGTCCTTTGAAATATGTTTCTGTACATAAGCCCTTCTGATCTTATGCTTTTTTATTTCTCCATCCCCTGCTTAACACCAGAAGTCCTCAGCAGAGTGAAACTTCATGTATAATATTTTCTACAGACAAAGTTACCATCAACATCAATAGCAACAACATGGCAACAGCCAACATTTACAGAACTTTTTACTAATTTCCAGTCACCGTATAAGTGCTTTGCAGGAACTCTTCTTTTCACTTCTCACAAAAATCCTATGAAGTGATTCATATTGAAACTTGAGACTCAGAGAAATGGGATGAATTGTGAATTGGTCAAGGTCAAACAAACCCTGCCAGTTCAGGGATCAAAAGCAGTCTGACTCCAAAGTCCCTATTCATTTAAAATCAGAGTTAAACCTTTATTTTCTGTTTCAATTTATGCTTTTGTATAGCAACTCATTTTAAAATTTAGTGGTTCTAAAGAACAATCACATTTAGTATATCTTATTTTTGGAGGAGTTGACTAGACTCAATTGAGTGGGTCTTCTGCTTCACCTCTTGCTTCCTAGGGCTATAGTCAGTACGAGTTTCAAAGACAGGAACACAGAAGATGGCTCACATAACATGGCTGGTAGTTGGCACCAGCTGTTGACTGAATGATTAGCTGGGGAAGCCAATAGGAGCACTTTGGATGTCCTCCATATGGCTTTCCTACATTCTCTTCCCATAATGAGTGATTTCCAAGAAGGAACTTTCTAAACAAGTTAAAGCAAAAATGGCAAATCTCTAATGGCTCAACCTAATAAGTTGTATAATGTCACTTCTGTTGTGTTCTAGTTATCCAAGAAAGTTGTGTGTCCAGTCCAGTGTCAAAGGGAAAGGAAGTAAACCACCTCTGATATGGTTTGGCTCTGTGTTTGACCAAAATTTCATGTCAAATTTCAATCCACAGTGTTGGAGGAAGGGCCTGGTGGGAGGTGACTGAATCACGGGGGCAGACGTCCCCCTTGCTATTCTCCTGATACTGAGTGAGTTCTCAGGAGATCTCATTGTTTAAAAGTGTGTAGCACTTCCTTCTTATCTCTCTCTTTCTCCTTCTCTGGCCATGTAAGATGTGCCTGCTTCCCCTTTGCCTTCCACCATGATTATAACTTTCCTGAGGTCACCACAGCCATGCTTCTTGTACAGACTGTGGGACTGTGAGTCAATTAAACCTCTTTTCTTTATAAATTATCCAGCCTCAGGTACTTCTTTATAGCAATGTAAGAATGGACTAATACAGAGAATTAGTACCGAGAAGTAGGGCATTGCTGTAGAAATGGGCATTTCCATACATCCTCTGAAATTTAGGTGGAGGCTCTAAAACCTCAACTCTTATACCCTGTGTACCTTCGGGCTGACCACCACATGGAAACTGCCAATGCTCATGACTTGTACTCTTTGAAGCAATGGTCTGAGTTGTGTCTGGGGCCCTTTTAGCCATGCTGGAGCTGGAGTGATTGGGATGCAGGGAGCAGTGCCCTGGGACTGAGCAGGGCATTGGAGCACTGGGTCTGGACTATGAAACCATTCTTTTCTCCTAGGCTTCCAGGCCTGTAATGGGAGGGGCTGCCACAAAGTTCTCTGAAATACCTTCAAGGCCCTTTCCCCATTGTCTTCACTGTTAGAAATTGCCTTCCCTTTAGTTATGCAAATTTCTGCAGCCTGCTTGAATTACTCCCCTGCAAATGGGTTTTTCTTTTCTTCCACCAGGCCAGGCTATACATTTTTCAAACATTTATGTTCTGCTTTCCCTATAAATATAAATTCCAGTTTCAGGTCAATTATTTGCTCATTTAACTGATCATATCCTGTTAGAAGCAGCCAGGCTACATATTGAACACTTTACTTCTTAGAAATTTCTTTCATCAGATACCCTAAATCATCTTTTTCAGGTGTGAAATTTCACATATCTTTAGGGCAAGGGCATAATGCCTTTGATTCTTTGCTAATGCATAAAAAAGTGACATTTTCTCCAATTCTTAATAAGTTTCCCATCTCTATATGAGACCTCCTCACTCTGACCTTCACTGTCCATATTATTATCAGCTTTTCAGTCACAACAATTTAACATGTTTCTAGGAAGTTCCAAACCTTCTTTCATCTTCCTATCTTCTTCTGAGCACTCCAGACTGTTCCAACCTCTGCCTGTTACCCAGTTCCAAAGTTGCTTCCACATTTTCAGGTATCTTTATAGCAATGCCCCACTTCTCAGTACCAATATTCTGTATTGGACACAGGTCCAAGCCATATCAATTTTTTTGTATTTGAACACAGATTCAAACCATATAAGCAAGCGTATCGGTGCAATATGGGCTGACCATTTTCTAAACTGGGGTTACTGAATTCAATTTGTTAAGCTAAATATTGTTTTTGAAAGTATGTTATATCAAAGCATAGCCAGTATTTTATTTTACTCTTTCCTGAAATGTATGAAATAACTAAATATTTGCTTGCAACTTCCTTTTAAAATATATTACTGAATGTTAAAACTGATCACGAGGTTCTGGAGGCTCTCTACTGGGAGTTATATATTCATCATTGAACTTAATATACATAAACACTTCAAAGTAGAGCTAATATTACACCCATAATAAAGAGAGAAAAGTTACCATCAGAGAGTGGGATTGTTTAAAATCACACATCAAAGATGTGGTGGAGACTCAATTTGATCCTATGACTTTCTGACTCCAAGCCTGTGCTGTTTAGAATATACTATTAAGTGTCTTAAAACAGTTTTTAAAAGGGTTAACTTTGATATAGTTCACCCAATACTCATTTTTTTTTTATTCATTTGCCTTCTGTCAGGCACTGTTGAAAGCAATGAGGAAAGAGAAATGAATAACATAGCCATCATTGTGACCTTATTGGTTTCATAGTTTATTGGCAAAATATAGCCACTAGTCAAATTATGATCAAAAATTATAATCACATCAATTTATAATCAAAACATGTTAAAAGTGCCAAGAGAAAAAGAAACATGTTACTTCTAGATCAGATAACGGGAAACAGAAAAGTCTTCCATAATGAAAATTTTTATTTGAGCTGAGATCTGAGGAAGATAGTTTAAAAACATAAAATGCAGGGAGTACTTGGGATGAGTTCCAGCCAGTAAGAAAAGCATATTAAAGGCCTTGTTTGAGAGAAAGCAATGTCTAGTAATTAAAATAAGGCCAGTGTTGTACAGCCAGAATCCAAAGAATAAAGGGCAGGGCATAGAAAATGAGTTACTGCAGGCAATGGCAAGATTATGTTTTAGATCATGCGAAATACTTACATTTTTAATCTGAGCTAATCACCGGGAAGCCACTGATGTATTTTCAAAAGTGGGTA
>NW_012114544.1:7099354-7109157 GCF_000951035.1 Colobus angolensis palliatus | reverse complement strand
TCTGAGCACTCCAGACTGTTCCAACCTCTGCCTGTTACCCAGTTCCAAAGTTGCTTCCACATTTTCAGGTATCTTTATAGCAATGCCCCACTTCTCAGTACCAATATTCTGTATTGGACACAGGTCCAAGCCATATCAATTTTTTTGTATTTGAACACAGATTCAAACCATATAAGCAAGCGTATCGGTGCAATATGGGCTGACCATTTTCTAAACTGGGGTTACTGAATTCAATTTGTTAAGCTAAATATTGTTTTTGAAAGTATGTTATATCAAAGCATAGCCAGTATTTTATTTTACTCTTTCCTGAAATGTATGAAATAACTAAATATTTGCTTGCAACTTCCTTTTAAAATATATTACTGAATGTTAAAACTGATCACGAGGTTCTGGAGGCTCTCTACTGGGAGTTATATATTCATCATTGAACTTAATATACATAAACACTTCAAAGTAGAGCTAATATTACACCCATAATAAAGAGAGAAAAGTTACCATCAGAGAGTGGGATTGTTTAAAATCACACATCAAAGATGTGGTGGAGACTCAATTTGATCCTATGACTTTCTGACTCCAAGCCTGTGCTGTTTAGAATATACTATTAAGTGTCTTAAAACAGTTTTTAAAAGGGTTAACTTTGATATAGTTCACCCAATACTCATTTTTTTTTTATTCATTTGCCTTCTGTCAGGCACTGTTGAAAGCAATGAGGAAAGAGAAATGAATAACATAGCCATCATTGTGACCTTATTGGTTTCATAGTTTATTGGCAAAATATAGCCACTAGTCAAATTATGATCAAAAATTATAATCACATCAATTTATAATCAAAACATGTTAAAAGTGCCAAGAGAAAAAGAAACATGTTACTTCTAGATCAGATAACGGGAAACAGAAAAGTCTTCCATAATGAAAATTTTTATTTGAGCTGAGATCTGAGGAAGATAGTTTAAAAACATAAAATGCAGGGAGTACTTGGGATGAGTTCCAGCCAGTAAGAAAAGCATATTAAAGGCCTTGTTTGAGAGAAAGCAATGTCTAGTAATTAAAATAAGGCCAGTGTTGTACAGCCAGAATCCAAAGAATAAAGGGCAGGGCATAGAAAATGAGTTACTGCAGGCAATGGCAAGATTATGTTTTAGATCATGCGAAATACTTACATTTTTAATCTGAGCTAATCACCGGGAAGCCACTGATGTATTTTCAAAAGTGGGTAGCAAATGAGATTTGCATTTTTAAAACTCCCCATTGGCTACATTGTAGAGAATGAAGGGGATGAATTAAATGATTAGTAAGTTTAAGATATCTTTATGTATCTGAGTGATGATACCATATGACATATTGAATAAATGGTAGAATTCAGGGGAGAGTGCTAGACCATGAAAAAGTATTTTGGAATAATTTGGAATACAAGGAAGCTAACTAAAATAAATAAGGATGTAGATTATAGAGCAGAAAACAGTGGGCTACTTCTAATTCCGGGGAACACCAAAGTTTACTGAACAAGTTCAGAAGATTCAGCCAACATTGGAGAATAAGAGTAGCAAAAATGTTGGAAGAAAATGGTTTTGTAACAGCAAAACAAAGTGTTTGAAGCAGAAAGAAAATAGTCAATAATGTTATATGCTCTTGAGAAGTTAATTGAGACAGGAGAGGAAAAAGTAATTTGGATTAAGTAATGTAGAGGACATTGGTTATTCTAGTGTAAACATTTTGACAGAAGTTAGGGGCTGAAGCCAGATTGGCATGAATTAAGGGTGAACACAAGGTAAGGAAAGAAATACAGAAAGAAAAGACCAGTTCTTCCAAGATATAAATATTATGAAGAGGATAAGTAAAATAGATTTATAGCTAAAAGAAAATGCACTGTCAAGATATTTTGTAAAGCTCTATGGTAGTATAATTGACTCACAATAAATTGTACGTATATAAAGTGTAGAATTTGACAAGTTTTGACATATCTATACACTTGTGAAATCCTCACCACTCTTAACACTATAAATGTATTGTCAGTCCCTAAATTCCTTCATGCCCCTTTGGAATACTTTTCTTCTGTCCTTCCCTAACCCTTTGCCTCATCCAAAGGCACCTGCTTATCTGCTTTGAGTGACAGTGATTAATTTGTTCTTTTCTAAAATTTTATACAAATGAAAACATACAGTATGCTTACATTGGTTATTTGACTTCTTCCATTTAGCATAATTACCTTGAGAGAGTGTTTTTGTGTATATCCAGGGTTCAGTCCAGAAGGGCTTCAGGATGGCTGACTAGAGGCATTTAGTATTTGTCTCTGCCAAAAAGCAGAATCAAAATAGTGGTGAGATAATCACACTTCAGATAGGTCATCTGAGAGAGACAACTTGAATAAAATAGTCAAGTGATAGGAAGAACATAAAGCAAGAAAGGAGAGGCGAGTGAGGCAGCCTCCTCAGCTGGGATCAGCAGGGGGCCTCTGCGGGGAAGGGGAAAGGGTAAGTGTGTGAATTCAGAGGTTCACATCCCCACTGCAGACTCCTACATCCTAATCATGAAAAAGACTCTAGATCCTCGTGGACCTAAAGGCTAAAATAGGGAGCTGCTTAGAGACTGTGCAAGGCATTGCTTCAGAGAGGGAGCTCATGCTAGGTCCCACATTCCTGTTGAGCCATAAGGAGCTACAGCAAGATGCCATATTGAGAGCTCAGCCACCACCAGATTGCATCCTACTCTGGGGCATAACAGAACCTGCATCTCCACATCTCTGAAGACTTATTGACATGCTCTGCCTATAACCACACACTACAACTGGCTGCTGACTTCAAGGATAAAGGTGAGTCATTGGCAAAGACCCTGTTGCCCCAGCAGTAAAGCCACCATGCATTTCCATATGCCCTGACATTAGATTTCCCCACCTGCAGCAGCTGCAGCTATGGATGCAAAAGTCAGGGCTGAAGTACAAGTAAAGTGTACTCCCCAGCCACCTGCACATGGCTGCGATCACAGCAAGCAACCCTACCTTCCCTAGTAACAGGGCTGTAGCGTGGTCACTGATGCCTCAATCCACTACCTTGGGCCTGGTGATTACCCCACTCCTGCTTACCACAGCCAATGCCTTAAAGCACCACAAGGGGTCCTCAGAAGAGGTTTGCCCAATCGAGCTCTGCACTTCCGGTGCCTAAGTATGATGTTTCGGGGTCTGGAAACCATCCAGCCCATCTACCACACTAGGTACCTGAGCCCTCTGCCCAGAGGCCTGAGGTTGGGCCCACCCAATGTACTGCTACCACCACAGTGGGGAACCATCCAGATGTGCCACTTGTGGTCCTGGGGACCGGCCCATCAAGCCTGTCACAGCCACCACCAACATCAGAATAAACTGCTTTGGACTTACAGATTACTCTCACCACTGTTGCTGATATCACTCAAACCACTCATATAGTCCAGAGCCCTAAGGACTCCCGCACTGGCTCAACCCACCATTGCTACTACCAGTACACACACAAGTTGCATGGAGGCCCAAGAAATGGCCCACCTGGTTGCTAACATTAGTGCCAGCATATACCACCCTGGTGCCCAAAGACAAGAACACTTAGCTTACCACTACCACCACTGGGGCCTGAGGACAGGCCCACCCAGTGTCCCCATTCTCAATAAAACTTTACCACAGCCTCCACTACCAATTGCACCCTAAGCCACTGAGGAGACATGGATACTACTGACCTTGTTTACAACTAAAATCGTATGGAGACTATACTATTGCATGCAACCAGGATCAAAGCCAAAGTGCCCTACCTCATCGACACTATAGATACATCTTCTGGAAAAAATTATTTCATACCAAAACAAAATAAAAAAATTAAAAGAAGTGACTGTTGCATCACATGTGTAGAAATCAACATAAGGGCACAAGAAAAATGAAAAAGGAACACAACAATTTTCCAGTAACAAATTTCAATGAAGAAACTTATGAAATCCCATAAAAAGAATTCAAAATAGTATTAAAGAAGCTCAGTGAGATACAAGAGAATACCAAAAATAATACAAATAAATCAGAAAAACAACTTAGGATACAAATCAGAAATTTACCAAAAATATATCATAAAAAATAAAGAAATTCTGGAGCTGAAGAAATCACTGAATGAAATACAAAATACATTCAAAAGCTTCACAATAGATTAAACAGAAGGAAGAATTTCAAAACTTGAAGACAAGTCTTTTGAAATAACCCAGTCATAACCCAGTCAGACAATTAAAAGAAAAACAGAATTAAAAAGAATGAGCAAAGTCTTAGTATCACATGAATGCTATAATGTGACCAAATATTCCAAATATTTGAATTGAAAACTTTCCAAGTCTAGAAAGAGATTTAGACATCCAGACACAGGAAACTCAGAGATCCCTAGAGAGCTACAATGCAAACAGGTCTTTCCTATAGCACATTATAATCAAATTGTCAAATTCAAAGATAAAGACATAATTCTAAAAACAGCAAGAGAAAAGCATTTGGTTAGTTATAAGGGAAACCAATTAGACTAACAGTGGATTTCTCAGCAGAAATCTTACAAGCCAGAAAAGAATGGGATGGTATATTCAAAGTGCTGGCAGGAAAATTGCCAGGCAAGGATAATATATCCCCTAAAGGTATTCTTCATAAATGAAAGAAATATAAAGTCTTTTTCAGACAAGCAAAAGCTGAGGGAATTTCTCAACACTAGGCTGACCTTACAATAAATGCTTAAGGGAGTTCTACACCTGAAAGTTAAAGAGTGATATCTATCATCATGAAAACGCATAAAAGTGTAAAACCCACTGTTACACTAAACACACCAACAAGGAATAGAAAATGCTAAAATAGGACCATTTCAGAAAACCACGAAATTACAATAATAAGCAATAACGGAGAAAGAACAAAGGATACAAAAAAACAACCAGAAGTCAACTAATGAAATGGTAAGAACAAGCTCGTAAGTATCAATAATAACCTCAAAGGGAAAAGGATTAAATTTTTCACTTAAGGTGTACTGTATGAATGGATTAAAAAAAAATAACCCAACTAAATTCAGACTATAAGAAACTCATATCACCTGTAAAGACACATAGAGACTGAAAATAAAGAGAGGGAACAGAAAAAAGATGTTCCATTCAAACGGAAAGCAAAGCAAACAGCGTTACCTATACTTATATGTGGTGAAATAGACTTTAAGTCAAAAACAATAAAAGGAGGCAAAGATCATGATATAATGATAAAAGGATAAATTCAGCAAGAGGATATAATAATTTAAAATATATGTGCAGCTAACACCAGAGTACCGACATTTATAAAGCAAATATTATGAGATATAAATGAAGAGACAGATTCAAACACAGTAACAGCTGGAGACTTCAACACCATGCTGTTAGCATTAGCCAGATCATCTAGACAGAAAATTAACCAAGAGATATTGGGTTTAAACTGCACATTAGGTAAAATAGACCTAATGAACATTTAGAATTTTTATAAGGTGTAAATCATAACTTTTTTCTTTTGTGGATTATGCTTTTAAATGTCATATTAAAGAAATATCAGTTTAACCTAAATTCATAAATATTTTCTCCAGTGTTTTCTGATACAATTTTTGATTTTTAGGTCTTACATTTAGATATAAAATCCATTTCAATTTAATTTTTATGTGGCATTTCTCTAGATTGAAACTTTTCCAATAAAATGTGTTGAAAATATTAACCTTTTCTCTTTGCATTTTCTTTGCACTTTTATCTAAAATAAATGGACCCTATATGTAGATCTACTTGTAGACTCTATTCTGTTCCACTGATCTCTTCTTCACTCGTATGAGAGCACTACATTAAATGGATATTATTCTTTCCTAAAATCTTTGATAGAATTCAGCACTGAAAACATCTAGTCCTGACAATTTATAGTAATAATATTACTAGTAATATTATTAAGTATTACAGAACCATATCTCTTATGAATATAGATGCAATAACCCTCCACAAAATATTAGAAAATAAAATACAACTGTATTAGTCAATGTTCTCTAGAGGGACAGAACTAATACGATAGATGTATGTATGAAGGAAAGTTTATCAAGGAGTATTGAGTCACACGATCACAAGGTGAAGTCCCACAATAGGCCATCTGCAAGCTGAGGAGCATGGAAGCCAGTTGAAGACCCAACACCTCAAAAGTAGGGAAGCTGACAATTCAGACTTCAGTCTGTGTCTGAAGGCCTGAGAGCCCCTGGCAGATCACTGGTGTAAGTCCATGAGTCCCACAACTGAAGACTTTGGAGTCTGATGTTCCAGGGGAGGAAGCATCCAGAAGAGGAGAAAGATGAAGCCCGGGAGACTAAACCAGTACAGTCCTTCCCTGTTCTTCTTGCGTGCTTTTTTCTAGCTGCAATGGCAGCTGATTAGGTGGTGCTTACCCAGATTGAGTGTAGGCCTACCTCTCCCAGTCCATTGACTCAAATGTTTATCTCCTTTAGCAACACTCTCTTATATAATTTTTGAGTTTTAGGTCTTACAGTTAGATATAAAATCCATTTCAATTTAATTTTTATATGGTGCTTCTCTAGATTGAAACTTTTCCGGTAAAATGTAATTGGGATGGTTCTGGTATAGTCTTTTACTCTGCTGCACAGAGCTTTGCTATGGCAAACACTATTAAGTCGTTTCAAAATAGTTATATTTCCTCTAACTTTGCCAGAGCCAGGAAGGTATCTTTCTTAACTTTCCCCTGTGAGAACTTAGAGGAGGTGATGTTCTTGGAGGTAACCCCCTCCCGAAAATGTTTTGACTTCTTTATGAATTAATCTCCAAGGATTCTGTCTCTTTCATGCTAGTCCATACTCAGCTTCCAGTATTCAGTTACAATTACAGTGAGGTTTCCTATCAGTTTTTGGCTCTAGTGGTTTCTGTTCCAGGTAAGCCAATCTAGCCTGTGACTCTCTGGATCCATATCTCTCTCCAGATTTCCCAGTGTCTTTTTGCCTTGCAGCCTCAGTGATATGGTTTGGATTTGTGTCCTTGACCAAATTTCATATCAAATTGTAATCTCCAGCGTTGGAGGAGGTGCCTGGTGGGAGGTGATTGGATCATGGTAGCAGGTTTCCCCATTGCTTTTCTCATGATAGTGAGTTCTCATGAGATCTTGTTGTTTAAAAGTGTATGGCACCTTCCCCACTACTTCTTTCTCCTGTTTCAGCCGTGTAGGACATGACTGCTGCTTTTTTGCCTTTTGCCATAATTTTAAGTTTCCTGAAGCCTCTCCAGGCATGCTTTCTGTACAGCATGTGGAACCTGGAGCCAATTAAGCCTATTTTTAAAAAATAAATTACCCAGTCTCAAGTAGTTCTTTATAGCAATGCAAGAACAGGATAATGCACTCAGTTCTCTAATGTGTCCAAGAAAAGTCACTGGTTTGCAGGTTTTCCATATTTATGTTGTTGCAGTCATGATGGCAGGAGTGATAATTTCCTAGCTGCCTTAACCTGTTAGCACTGAAGCCAGAACTTCTATGATATGATTATTTCATTCTTTTAGCTTACTTTGATTTATTTCAATTTAGACATATGACTTCTTTACATTTTATAGAACTTCATAGCTAAAGGAAAAAAATAAGCTAAGCTAAAAAGAGAATTGTAAATTTAGATATTTTGAACCTACATAATACAGTCATAAAAGAGTTAATAGGTCCCAGATTAATACTGCATTTTATAATGAAGATATTTGAGTGAAGCTTATTTTATCCTTTCAAGATATGTTACTACTAACAGAAGTAATAAACATTGTTTGGTCAAATATTTTCATACATGTTAAATTCTCTATTATGATATTTGCCATTACAAAGTGATAGGCAAAGTACATATCAAATGAAGTCTCCCATCTCAGTGAATGAACACTGTCTTAACAGTGTACTCCTTTTGAGTATCTTGCTAAAGGACTTCAATTTTGTTACAAATGCTTCTTGTATTAAATTTTCAAAAGAGGTTTATATACTAAGTAAAAACCTGAATTTGAATCTCTCAAATTACTATATCAAAACTAATGGAAGATATGTTGCTGTTGGTTAATTTCAGCTTGAAATTCTATAATAAATATTTCTGGAATTGTGATGGGCTGAAACCTCCAAATTTTATGCTCCCATTTCTGTCCCCAAAAGCCATCTGACCCATAATTATTGTGTTTAAAATTTGATTTACTATTTTATAATTCTATGAAACTTCATATGATAATTAGAGATATGTCTAGAGCAAAGTAATTTCAAATCTAACTATCAGCTTTGGGAATCTGAATGAGGCAAGCCCAAATGACAATGACTTATGTCTCTGCATCCCCAAATTTCCAGAATATATCCTCTGAATATCCAGGAAATGGGCTTAAGCAATGTCAAACTGAAGTTTGTCTTTTCTGTTTCTGTGCTGAATTGGAAGCTCTTATATTTGATGAAATGTTTGATTTTACCATGCAGTAGTATGTACCTCCAGCTGACTGTTAGGCATTTTTGATTAAGAATAAATCTAGTTGATCATCTATAATGAAGATAATATTTATATTTTGCTGACCACACAACCTCAAGGATCTCTCTAAGACTGTTTTTTTAAGAAATAAGATGGCATTATAGATCATTGGTTATCAGTCTGGATGAACATAAGGATGATCTCAGATAGTTTTGAAGAGTTCTGAAACCAACATATCTATGAACAGAGATTCTTATTTGGTTAGACGTAAACATGGCCTTGGTTTTAGGGTTTTAAAAATTATTCTTATATAAAGTCAGTATCAAAAACCAGTGATCCAATGACTATAAAGTATGTCTTTTTAGATTGGTTCTCATGACCCTTAGTCCAAAACTGAAGAATTTTATTTCCTAACAGCTTGCTTTAATTTTGATAAATGCTATGATTTGAATGCTTGTTCCCTCCCAAACTCATGTTGGAATTTAATAGCCATTTAATAGAATTAAGGGATGGGACTTTCTGAAGTGATTAAGCCATAAGGGCTCTGCCCTCATGAATGAATTAATGTCAGTGTAAAGAGAATGGGTTTGTTATTGTGGGAGTAGGCTCCTTGTAAAGAGACAATTTTGTCCTGGTTTTCTTGTTCTGTCTCACCCTCTCTTTGTCCTTTTACTCAATGGTGTCTTGTGCCATGTTATGTCACAGCAAAAAGGCCCTTGCAAGATGCTGGCTCCTTATCTTGGACTTCAAAGCCTCCAAAATTGTGAGAAATAAATTTCTGTTCATTATAAATTACCCAGTCTGTGGTGTTCTGTTAGAGCAGCACAAAACAGACTATGACAACAGACAACTATAACAATGAACAATGCTGAAATTCCTTTTTAATATAGTATCACTGCTGAACTTTTTTTTTTTTCTCAATGAGCACAACTAAGTTTATTAAGCAGAAAAATTTCTGTATTTAACCCTGTTGTTAACAGCCACTATGATTCACTGACAGAGTCCAACACTTGCTGAGGCAAATGGTGTTTGAAAAACTCTTTATAATTTTTTTGCTTGATCTTTTTATGCTAAATTTAATGTACCCAATGAAAACAAAATATCAAGTACCATGAATGATGAATCATTTTATTATGCATTCCCTATAGCTGATCCTCTTTTAAAAAGCTGTGAATTATTTTTCTTAATCTTAGAGCTTTTAGGAAACAAAACTCAAATTATTTTCTCTGAACATTAATGTGTAAAAACAGTCAACATATACTCATGAAATTGTGTATTTTTAAAAAATAAAAATATGCTTCAATTTATTTGTAATTTAACCTTAGTTCCCAGAGCTGTATAAGTATTATACAAAGAATATAT
>NW_012114544.1:7054925-7097117 GCF_000951035.1 Colobus angolensis palliatus | reverse complement strand
AAAAAAAAAAAAAGAAAAAAAAAGGCTAAATATGTGGATCTTAATTAATACATAGAACTACTTAATGTAAGAGGTAGGAATAAGAGCCATGTGTTTGGATTTAAGTTTATCGCTTTTTCATCTTGCCAACTATCCCTTTCTCAAATGTCTTACTATTTGAACTGTGGGCATTTAGCTCACTATTTTTAAATGTCTGGCCAGTTTATTATTTAATATATTGTAATATATAAGTGCGTCATATTCTGATGTAGATTTTAAGTTACTTGTACATCTGAGAGATCTTTTTACATTTGTTTTAAGCTCTGTAGGGTCTAATAATATAAAAACAATAACATCTTTTAGAGATTTAGCATATATGTTGACCTTTTCTTGTAACAATATTGAAAATTACTCTAGACAAGTCTTTTCCTACTCCATGGAAATATGTACTTTACTGTATTATTTCTTGCTACATCTTTTGAGGAGATGTTGTTGAAAAAATGTTGGGTGGGCAGACTACATATTTTTCTTTTTCAACTTTTCCTATAAACCATAGCATGGATCTCTATAAGCTCATTTTCACCAGATTTAACTGTAAGGGGTAAATCAATGGGCGACTGGACAATTACATTTAGTCTTCAGGTAAGCACAATGAATTAAATAGTATTTACACTACATTTTGCTTAAGGGAGAGTGGAATAAGTAGTATTGTTCCTGTATTTCTATACTGGATTTTCTTCTATAAAGCTACTGCTTTGGTTTGAATGTTTGTTTCCTCCAAAATCCATGTTGAAATTTAATTGACATTGTGACATTATTATTAGATGAGACCTTTCAGAGGTGATTGGGTCATGAGGTCTCTGGCTTTATGGGTGGAATTAATGCTATTATAAAACAATGAGTTTGTCCCCCTTTTCGCTCTTGCTTTTCTGTCTTCCGCCATGTGTAAAGGTGCAGCAGGAAGACTCTCACCAAATGCCACACTTTGATTTTGGTCTTCCCAGCCTCCAGAACCATGGTAAATAAGTTTCTGTTCATTATACATTACTTAGACTCAGGTATTCTGTTGTAGCATGACAAAACCAAATAAGATAACCACTAAACCTTATTTTTCCTGAGATATACTGTCAAATGAAGTACTATTTTTAAGATTTCTACATATATAATGCCATTTTCCCAAGATATATTTAGGAAATATTCTAGTAATTTCTAACTCTTGTATTAGGATTTAAGAAACATAAAATCATCTCAGTGTAGCTACAAAGCAATAAGAAGTTTGATTGAGTTAAAACAAATAATAAAAGAAAGAGAAGGCTGAACTCGCAGAATGCCCTTCTTTTCTCATTATTTTCTTCCTTAAATCCAGGGAGCTGGCCCTTTTACAGGAAAAGGTAATTTTAAAATATCAAAACAAAACTCTTATTGTCTCATTCGTATGGGGCTTGAACTTGCCTAGAAATGGCATATCAGGAACACATTTATTAATATATTTAGTTAAGTTAAATACTCTTGAATAATGCCACTTTGATTTCTATGACTACTTTTTCTGATAATCTAAATAGTTTACTGAATCTTTGTGTATGATTATGGTAAACTGTCCAAAAGGTCAAGATGACGAAAGAATTCCCTCTTATTTTAGATATTGTGGTAAAGCTGTGAATAACATTTAGATATTAGATGCACACATAAATAATAAACATTATGTATAAATGAAATATTGCACGTATTGTCTTTATGAAATGTTACACATTTATTTTTAATGTTTAGCTCAGTAGTAGTTACATTCATTCCATAATTCATCTGAGATTAGGTTTTAGGTGTAAGCAGTACCTCCTCCTTTACTTATATGTGCACAAAGTTGTTTGGAGAGACTGTCAGGCTTAATTTTCTTTTTTTTTTTTTTTTTGGCCGGGGTCTCGCTCCGTCGTCCGGGCTGGGGCGAGTGGTGCCATCTTGGCTCACTGCAAGCTCCGCCTCCTGGGTTTACGCCATTCTCCTGCCTCAGCCTCCCGAGTAGCTGGGACTACAGGCGCCCGCCACGTCGCCCGGCTAGTTTTTTGTATTTTTTAGTAGAGACGGGGTTTCACCATGTTAGCCAGGATGGTCTCGATCTCCTGACCTCGTGATCCGCCCGTCTCGGCCTCCCAAAGTGCTGGGATTACAGGCTTGAGCCACCGCGCCCGGCCCAGGCTTAATTTTCTGCCAATGAAAAATGGTCAAGAGGTTAGATATATTCAATAATAATATAAAATTATTAGTTGTAAAAATTCTACAGGACATACTTTTTATATTTAAGGCCTCATTTTAAAAAGAAAACATTTTTAATGTTATTTCTATAAGAACCTTATAGTCTTTAGGATTTTGTTTGTGTGTGTGTGCGCGCACACAAGCGCTTGGTTTTCTCTATGAATTCAACTATAATGAGAGCAGCACCATTTATTGATATTCTATTCTATTTCAAACATTATGTTCCAGACATTTCAGAAATGCTACTTCATTTAATCTTTAAAAAATCCTATAATACAAAGATAAACATACCCTGAAGTCTCCTCTGATATGTGGCTTTTTCGCTCCTGTAATTTGGCAAGCAGGAGTGTAGTTCCTCGAGTAGGAGAGGTTACAGCTCTTTTACTCCCACCTCCCACAACTAGCTCGGTGGGTAAGCCAGGGACGTCACAACTCTTTCGCTCTCGCAGTTGGGCTAACAGGAGGGAGTAGTGTTCAATGGTTTCTTCTCTTACATTGTTCGGGGTGCAGGAGGGAAGGTTACAACTTTTTTACTCCCGCCATCCGCAGCTCAGCAAGTTCCAAGTTCTTGTCCTGCAACAAAGGAATAAGATATGTCGACACCAGAAAGTAAATAAGGCAGAAAAGAATTTTGAATGACAGAAGGAAGACTCTCAGCTGCCAGAGGGGACCTGAAAGCGGGTTAGCCATCTCTGAGGCTGAGTCCTGGGTTCTCTATGGGCTTAGAATGGGGAAGTGTATGCTGATTGGTCCATGGGTGGTATTGGACAAAGCACCATTGGACTGGTTAAAGGACATCATTCAGAAGGAACCAATTGAGAGAGAGTGGGTAGGACAAGGGATAGTTTTCACTGCGGCCGAGGACTCTCTCTGGAACTGGCAGCTTGGATTGCAGGCTTTAAGCTGTCCTTGTTTTGAGGATTGGGTTTCCTGACTCTGCTTGCCTACGAGTTTGTCTTCTGTCACTGTCACAGGCATTCATGATCTCTTAGGTAATACTTCACTAGCTTTTAACATACCTCTGTCTTTCAGTATCTTCTGAAACTACTATGGCTCATATGTTTACCGGTATTTTTTTTAAATGAAACGTAGATCAGATTATGAATAAGAAGCGAATGTAATTTATGATAGTCTCCAAGTAAAGTACAAATTTCATCCCATTTTTACGTTATTCTTTTTTTTTTTTTTTTTCTCTGAGACGAAGTCTCGCTCTGTCGCCCGGGCTGGAGTGCAGTGGCCGGATCTCAGCTTACTGCAAGCTCCGCTTCCCGGGTTTACGCCATTCTCCTGCCTCAGCCTCCTGAGTAGCTGGGACGACAGGCGCCCGCCACCTCGCCCGGCCATTTTTTTGTATTTTTTAATAGAGACGATGTTTCACCGTGTTAGCCAGGATGGTCTCGATCTCCTGACCTTGTAATCTGCCCGTCTCGGCCTCCCAAAGTGCTGAGATTACAGGCTTGAGCCACCGTGCCCGGCCCATTTACGTTATTCTCTATTTTACAAACTCCTCTGTTGACATATGCCATGAATGGATCCAACTAAATTTAACTATTTGGGAGGCAGGAAACATAGTGGCTAAAATATAGACTTTTAAATTTGCTTTAATGTTGCTTAACTCTGTGACCAGGAAATTTACATCTGTAAAATTAAGATTATAATATTTAACTACCACATAGCCATATAATACCCATATACTGAGGGTAAAATATTGAATGTATGCACGTTGCTTTGTTACTGCTAAATATGTGCTAGCCCTTATGTTATTTATTTAATGACGTCCCCCCCAAAAAAAGATAGATTAAAGTCCTAACCCTCATTACCTCAGAGTGCAGTCTGGTTTGAAAATAGAGTTGTTACAGATATAATTATTTAAGATAAGTCTTTTATATTAGAGTAGGGCAAGTCTCTAATCCAGTGTGAATGGTGACATTATGAGAAGACATGGAGACATAAAGATAAAGCCATGTGAAAAAGGTGGCAGAGATTAGAGTGCTGAATCTACAATCCAAGGAACGCCAAGTGTTACCTGGGCTGTCACTAGAAACCAAGAGCGAGATGTGGGACAGTTTCTCCCTCAGACCCCTAGGAAATAACCAACTATGTTGATACCTTGATTTAAGACTTTTAGACTCAAGAATTGAGAGAATAAATTCCTGTAGTTTTAAACAATCCAGTTTTTAGTACGTGGTTATCACAGCCCTGGGAAACTGATACGTGTTATATCAACTTTTCTTACTTATATTCTTTTATCTTTACTCCTCTGCTCCCACTTTGCTAGTTGTGCTTTTCAGTAATTAACTCCTACTTTTGCTTTAAGCTCAATTCTCTAATGCATGTCTGTACCTCTATCATACAATCCACATTCTTAGCTATTACTTAATATATCTATATCATATCCTTTATCATAATATGATTTTATGATTTACTTCTTTATAGTCTGCTTTGCTGGAATATAAACTCCCAATATTCAAAAACTAAAATGTATCTGCTTTGGATTCTTTGTTAGTCCGATATCTTTCACAGTATCTTGCACGTGGAAGAATCTCAAAAGGTTTCTGAATGAGAATTGTTTTGTTTTTTCTTTGTTTTTAGTAACTGTGACCGTAACAGAGTATTGTTTCTAGAATTTCTTTGTAATGCTAATTCTAAAATTTATAGAAACATTGAAGGCTTGTAAAAATCATGTTGGACAAATATGCTAAGTAAATTCATTTCTTTATAATGATTTGCAATTTGTTAGACTCCAAATATATCATTAATATTTCAGCATTAAATAATTTTTTTGTCAAAATATTTGTTTGCAAATTAGAATAATTCCAAACTTCTGAAGATTCAATTTTTAAATAAATGCATATATTTAAAATTTAGGTTTTATCAAGTTCAACATTATATGCCGAATTTTAAATGGTTAAATTATTAGTAGAAACTTGGAGAAGTATTTTATATCCAAATATCATCAGCATAATTTACATTTATTTTTTCTTACATTAAATCACAAAATAAAAACTCATAATTTTTAAAAATTTCTTCCTGTTTAACTAAAATCAAGATATATAGAATATTCCACATCTGCCATTTATTTTGTTAAAGCTCACTAGATAAATATATCCTCATTCTATAATAATAAATAATGTGTTTGTAATTTAAGCGGTAAGATACCCCCAGCAGGCTGAACCCTAGGTAGCAAGGGGAAAAACATGATTTTTGATGCACTGAACGTTGTAGTGCATACCCAGGAACATGCAGAGTGTAATACTTTTTACTTATACCCGAACAGTAGAGATTACTATTGGTACCTCACAGAATTTGTGAGGACTCAAAGGCCAGGGAAACATAGTTCTAACTAGGAGACTGCTGTGTTTGTGGTTCACAGAGATAAGATGTACACTTTACCCGTGTCTATGCGTATTCTGTCAATTATATCACCATCAGACTTGCGACGGTCACATGTTTTGTTTTTGTTTTTGTTTCTGTTTATTTATTTATTATTATTATTATTATTATTATTATTTTTTGAGACGGCGTGTCGCTCAGTAGGCCAGGCTGGAGTGCAGTGGCGGATCTCCGCTCTGTAGACTACAGGTCCCGCTACAGCCGCCCGCCACCATGCCCGACTAACATTTTTGTAATTTTAGTAGAGACAGGGTTTCACCGTGTTAACCAGGATGGTCTCGATCTTCTGGACAGTCACATGTTTTATACCTTATGGTACTTCGTTAACAAAAGACCAAGCGATCATGGAGGAAAAATGAAGAATTTATTTTCTCTTAAAAAAAAAAAAAATCTGCAGATGGGAAAGGCACAGCCTTCAATACAATGAAAATGTGCTCTCTGAAAAACAAAGAAAGGGGCTATCTTAAATAGAGAAAATTCTCACCCAGGTTTTCATTCAGGACCATTTATGCAAATGGCAGTTTCAAACTTGTTCAGTTCTGATTGGTCAAAATAGTCAAGTTCTGATTGGGTGGTTTACAAGCTCAAAACCAGCTATCTCTGTCAGATGGTTCTTTCAAATGACCAGTTTCAGTAGTGGCAGGGGTAGAGGGAGTCCAACCACAGTTTGTCTTGGCACCAACTACAGGGACTGGTTTGATTTGACTGTTGAAAGGGAATTTCTGTAGCACCATTACAACATCTTCCCAAGAACACAGAGTATATGACCATTCTCTCACCCAGTCATGGCTGCCTGATTCTATTTTAACTGTGAACATCTCCTTTAGCCATGGGAGTCTATTTTGTCTGTCATCTAGGGGTATAATTTAACATTGCCATGTAAACCTGCTTTCTCAATTTATTTTCTCATATAGTAGTTGAAATGAGATTTGATTTTAATTTGAAGGACAAAGTGAAAAAATTATAGAGTCTTTTTTTCATTATAAAGTTTTAAAACTCAGTATAGGTTATATTTCTCCTGTCAAAATTTAGTACACACCCATCATTGAAAAAATGTTAAGGAAAAATTTGTGGTCTGGTTACAAGTAGAATAGCATTTTTATTTGTCTCTAAAAACCACTTTTTAAGGATTAATGAAGTCTCTTCAATGAACATTTCTTATATTTCTTACATTAACAAAACCTGATCCTATCCTGAAGAGACTTCTTCCTTGACTCCCTTCCAGGTGGAATTTGTTGTCTTACATACTCTGACTATACATCACTGTCTAAAACTATGGTAAATGTTCTCTTCACTTCCTCAGTGTTTCTGTGTTGTTATTCCTTGATCCATTTTTTTTTAAAATGGAAAAAATAAAAAAAGAAAATCCACTTTGCCCATTTAGAGCTCATGCCATTAGGATAAATGCCTTTACTCTTACACATCCATAGTACCTACCATTTTATTAAAAATGTTGTCCCATGAGATGCATTATTAATACTAATTGTAGAAACCCCATCCAACAATATTGCTTTTCAGGTCTTTCATGTTCTCATCTCCAATAGCTTATCTTCATAACACCTTTTAGTTTCCTCCTCTTTAGACTTTAACACCTGCAACTGCAGGACTAAGGAATATTAAATTCAGACCCTTTAAATCTCACTTCCTAGCAACTTTCTCTCTTTTTTGCCGTCCTAACTTATTTTTTCTCTACCGTGTTGGGTCCTCAAGTCTATTTATGCCTTTAATTTCATCTAGATCTCTCTACCCTGCTATGATAGATTTTTCTAACAATGAAGGTGATTAACCATCACAGTTTAGTTGAGACTAGGGGTTTCTGGAAACTGAGGACTTTTGTGCTAAGACTGAGACATGAGACAGTCCTGCAAAAAACCAGACAGGTTAGTCATGTTACTTCAATCGCTGTAACCCCGGAATACTCTTGCTCTGTTCCACCAGCCTGGTAAAATTACAACCTAATTCCCTGGAAAAAATCACTCAGCTTGTTATACTGGCACCACTGGAAAATATAGTTTATTTTTTTCTTAACATTGTCTCAGAATAGTGTCATTTATGTCAACAGCACTTTCATTGGTTTGTGATTCTTCATTATTGTCCTTATACTTTCAGCCTCTTAACTGCCACACTGTCCTCTGTGCTTCCCTAAAAAATTAGAAACAACTTAACATAGTAGTAGTTACTGCCAACAGGCCTACATTTTCACCTTTATTACCTCCATCAACATTTAAAATTAACACCCATTTAATTGGAAGAGGAATTACTTCTTATTCAAAGCTAATCTCTTCATTTATAGTCTTGAGTTAGTTTTACTCTGCCTTTCTCAACCTTACTTCCATTTGGCGACCAAATCTAATTTATTCTTGCTGTATATAGTCCTGAAACCATTTCAATTTTATCTACCTCCAGTGCCAACACTCATCTCTTAACTTGACCATTAGCTTCGTAACTTGATCTCAATAACTTCATAACTGGTCATTTTTCTCATCTATATATAATATATATACTTTCCAACTGATATATTACATTAAACTGAAGTGATCTTTGAAAAATGTAAACTAATCATTTCTCCTCGTGAATCAAAATGATTTAAAAACATTTCATTGTGCTTAATATAAAACTCCAACCACTAACAGACATACAAAGTACTAAAACATTTGGCTTGAGATTTTCTGTTCAGTTTATTTTCTCCTCTTTCAATTTATGCTCCAGATAAACTAAACTTTTCTTGTATTTCCTGGTACAAGCATGCTGATATTTTGCTTCCAGGTTTTCCGTATGTTGTTACCATTTCACCAGTCCCTTTTCAGCACCTAACTGCTACTTACTCTTCAGATTACATCTTATATATTACCTTTTAAGAATCATTTCTCGGAGTCTTAAACTGGTTAGGAGCTTCCGTAATTGTTCTCACAGCATGCTATACTTCCCCATCAAAACAACTGTCAAAATCAATTGTCTATCTTCCCTAATTGACTATGAATTCTCCAAGGAAGCTTGTCTTTCCTTTTTATAATCATATGCCTTAATACTTGGGACTTACTGGATAAGTAGTATACATTTGTAAATAAGGTAAATAAATAATTCAACTTAATTTTAAAAATTCTTTTTTGGTATCTAGTTATATTTATTATCAGATATACATTAGCCTAGTTGTAGTAACCATTTCACAATGTATACATATATCAGAATATTATGTGTACACTGTAAATATATACAATTTTTAATGTCAAAAAATTACGAGATAAGGAATGTTATTTGACACACATTCAGAATTCCTAAAACTTTGGAGCAATAAAAATATTTGCTAGAAATATGAAAATATTTTAGTAATTTTTAAATGTATTATCTTAAAATGTAGACCAATTTATGATATTGGACCATTTAAGGGATCAATTTTTTCTCATTTCTAGAAAAGAGTTTATTGAAAGTTTCCTTTAACTTTATTTTAAAATTTTTTTGACTTTTATTTTAGGTTCAGGGGTCCATGTGCAGGTTTATTATATAGATAGACTCTGTCATGGAGGTTTTGTGTACAGATTATTTTGTCACACAGGTAATAAGCATATTACCCAATAGGTAGCTTTTCAATTCTCACCTTCCTCACAGCTTCCATCTTCAAGTAGGTCCTGGTGTCTATTGTTCCATTATTTGTGTCCATGTGTGCTCAGTGTTTAGCTCCCACTTATAAGTAAGGACATGCAGCAATTGGTTTTCTGTTTCTGCATTAATTTGCTTGGGATAATGGCCTACAGCTCCATCGAAGTTGCTGCAAAGACATGCCCTCGTTCTTTTTCATGGCTGCATAGTATTCTATGGTACATATGTATCACATTTTCTTGATTCAGTCTACCATTGATTGGCATCTAAGTTGATTCCAGGTCTTTGCTATTGTGAATAGTGCTGTGATGAACATCTGCATGCATGTGTCTTTACGACAGAACAATTCATGTTCCTTTGGGTATATATACAATAATGAGATTTCTGGGTTGACTGGCAATTCTGTTTTAACTTCTTTGAAAAGTTGCCACACTGCTTTCTACAGTGGCTGACCTAATTTACATTCCCAAGAACAGTGTATAAGCATTCCCTTGTCTCCACAACCTCACCAGTATCTGTTTTTGGACTTTTTGTTAATAGCCATTCTAACTAGTTTGAGATGGTATCTCATTGTGGTTTTGATTTGCACATCTCTGATAATTGGAGATGCTGAGCAATTTTTCCTATGCTTTTTGGCCCCATGTATGTCTTCTGTTGAAAAGTGTCTGTTCATGTTCTTTGCCCACATTTTAATGGGGTGGTTTGTTTTTTGTTTACTAATTTAAGATACTTACAGATTTTGGATATTAGACCTTTGTCAGATGCATAGTCTGACAAAGGGCAATTAAAAGGCACAGAGTGGCAAGTTGTATAATATTTTCTCTCATTCTGTGGGTTGTCTGTTTACTTTGCTGATAGTTCCTTTAGCAGTGAAGAAGCTATTCAGCTTAATTAATCCCATTTGTCAATTTTTGTTTTTGTTGCAGTTGCTTTTGACATCTTCATCATGAAATCTTTTCCAGTTCCTGTGTCCAGAATGGTATTTCTTAGATTATCTTTCAGACTTTTTATAGTTTAGGTTTTACAATTAAGTCTATAATCCACCTTGAGTTGATTTTTGTATATGGTATAAAGAAGGGGTCCAGTTTTACTCTTCTGCATAAGGGTAGTCAGTTATTCCAAAACCATTTATTAAATAGAGTTAGGGTGAGAAGTCCTTTCTCCATTGCTTATTTTTGTCAACTTTGTTGAAGAACAGATGGTTGTAGGTGTGCTGGATTATTTCTGGACTCTCTATTCACTTCCATTGGTCTATGTGTCTCTTTTTGTACCAGTACCATGCTGTTTTGGTTACTGCATCCTTGTAGTACAGTTTGAAGTCAAGTAGTATGATGACTCCAGCTTTGTTCTTTTTGCTTAGGATTGCCTTGTCAATTGAGGCTCCTTTTTTGGCGCCATATGAATTTTAAGATTTTTTTTCCTAAATCTACGAAGAAGGTAATTGGCAGTTTAATAGAAGTAGCATTGAATATGTAAATTGTTTTGGGAAGTATAGCCATTTTAACAACATCAATTCTTTCTATCCATGGGCATGTAATGATTTTCCATTTGTTTTTGTGAATCTCTGATTTATTTGAACAATGTCTTGTAATTCTCACTGTAGAGATTTTTTTACCTCCTTTTTTTTTACCTCCTTTTTTTTACTACCTTTTTTACCTCCTTTTTTACCTCCTTGGTTAGCTATACTTGTAAATATTTTATTTTTTATTTTCTGGCTATTGTGAATGGGATTGTGTTCTTGATTTGGCTCTCAGCATGGATGTTGTTGATGTATAGAAATGTTACTGACATATATGCATTGCTTTTGTATCCTGAAACTTTGCTGAAGTTATTTATCAGATCTAGGAGCATTTGGGCAGAGACTATGGGGTTTTCTAGGTGTAGAATCATCACAACATCTGCAAACATAGAGAGTTTGATCTTCTATTGCCTCACTTTTATGCCTTTCATTTCTTTCTCTTGCCTGATTGCTCTGCCTAGGACTTCTAGTAATATGTTAAATAGGAGTGGTGAGAGTGGATATTCTTATCTTGCTCCCCTTCTTGAGGGAATGCTTCCAGCTTTTGCTTATTCAGTATGATGATGGCTGTGGGGTTATCATAGATGGCTCTTAGTATTCTGAGGTATGTTTTTTCAATGTTTTTGTCTAGTTTGTTGAGGACTTTTAACATGAAGGAATGTTGGATTTTATTGAAAGCCTTTTCTACATCTATTTAGATGATCATATGATTTTGTCTTTAGTTCTGTTCATGTGATAAATCATGTTTATTGGTTTGTATACATTGAACCAACCTTGCATACCAAGGCTAAAGCCTACTTGATTGTGGTGGATTAGCTTTTCAATGTGCTACTGGATTTGGTTTTCTGATATTTTGTTGAGGATTTTTGCATCTATATCCATAAAAGATATTGGTCTGAAGTTTTGTTTGTGTGTGTCTCTGCCAGGCTTTTGTTCATGATGATGCTGACCTCATAGAATAAGTTAGAGAGGAATCCCTCCTCTTCAATTTTTTGAAATACTTTCAGCAGTAATGGTACCAAATCTTCTTTATACATCTGGTAGGATTCAGCCGTGAATCCATGTGATTCTGGACTTTTTCTAGTTGGTAGGCTTTTCATTATTGATTCAATTTCTGAACTCATTATTGGTCTGCTCAGGGATTCTATTTCTTCCTGGTTCAATCTTTGGAGGTGGTATGTTTCCAGGAATTTATCCATTTTTTCTAGTTTTCTTCAGTTTGTGTGCACAGAGTTGTTCATAGTAGTTTATTCTTCATTTTATCATTGGCAATTGTGTTTACTTGGATGTTCTCTCCTTTTTTTTTATTAGTCTAGCTAGTGATAGATAACGTAATAGATAACTAGCTAGACTAATAAAAAAAGTGACTTGTTTATTCTTTCAAAAAGCCTATTCCTGGATTTATTTATCTTTTGCCTGTTTTGCATCTCAATTTCACTTAATTAAACTCTGATTTTGGTTATTTCTTGTCTTCTGTTAGCTTTAGGGTTCGTTGGTGGTTGTTACTCTAGTTTTCCTAGATGTGATGTTAGGTTGTTAATTTGAGATCTTCCTAACCTTTTGATATGGGCATTAAACACTATTAAGTTTCATCCCAACATTGCCTTAGCTGAATATCAGAGACTGTGGCATGTTTGTCTTTGTTCTCCTAGTTTCAAATAATTTCTTGATTTCTGCCTTAATTTCATCACTTACTCCGAAATCATTCGGCAGTTGATTGTTTAATTTCCATGTAATTCTATGATGTTGAGATACCTTCTTAGTATTGATTTCTATTTTTATTGACCTATGGTCTAAGTATGTGGTTGGTATGATTTTTTTAAATTGTTTTTTGGCCAGTGTTATATATTTTAGATTGTGTGCCATGTGCAGATGAGAAGATTGTATATTCTGTTTTTGAGTAGAGTGTTCTGTAGATATCTGTTAGGGGCATTTGGTCAAATGTCAATTTCAGGTCATGAATATCTTTTTAAATTTTCTGCCTCAATTATTTGTCTAGTACTATCAGTGGGGGTGTCACAGTTTTGCTATTATTATGTGCTAATCTTGCTTTATGAATCTCAGTGCTGCTATGTTAGGTTCATATATATTTACTATAATTAGGTATTCTTGTTGAATTGAACCCTCCACCATTATGCAATGCCTTTCTTAGTCTTTTTATATTGTTGTTGGTTTAAAGTCTGTCTTGTCTGAAATTAGAATAGCAACCCTTGCTTTTGTCTGTTATTCCTTTGCTTGGTAGATATTTCTCCATGCCTTTATCTTGAGCCTATGGGTGTCACTGAATGTGAGATGTATCTCTTGAAGATAGCATGCAGTTAGGTATTGATTCATTATCCAGCTTGCCACTCTGTGCTTTTTAATTGCCCATTTACATTCAAGATTAATATTTATATGTGTAGTTTTGATTCTGTCATCATGTTGTTAGCTGGTTATTACACACACTTGATTGTGTGGTTGCTTTATATTGTAAATAGGCTATGTAATTAAGTGTGCTTTTGTAGTAGCAGGTAACTGTCTTTCATTTCCATGTTTAGTACTTCCATAAGGACCTCTTGTTAAGCATGTCTGGTGGTAATGAATTCCCTTAGCATTTGCCGTTCTGAAAGGATCTTATTTATCCTTCACATATGAAGCCTAGTTTGGCTGGATATGAAATTCTGGGTTGGAATTTCCTTTATTTATTTATTTATTATTTATTTTTTTTGAGAAGGAGTTTCACTCTTGTTGCCCAGGCTGGAGTGCAATGGCACGATTTTGGCTCACTGCAACCTCTGCCTCTCGGGTTCAAATGATTCTCCTGTCTCAGTCTCCTAAGTAGCTAGGATTTCAGCCATATGCCACCACGCCCTGCTGATTTTGTATTTTTAGTAGAGACGGGTTTCACCATGTTGGTCAGGCTTGTCTCGAACTCCTGACCTCAGGTGATACGCCTGCCTCGGCCTCCAAAAGTGCTGGGATTATAGTTGTGAGCCACTGCGCCCATCGGGAATTTCCTTTCTTTAAGAATTCTGAATATAGGCCCACAACCTTTTCTGGCTTATGGGGTTTCTGCTGAAAGGTCGGCTGTTAGTCTGATGGTCTGTTAAGGTCAACAAATTTGACTTCACTATTCTCTCTGCCACATCCCATTGCTTCAGCTTTGTAAATTATGGTCTTCATTTATAGATGACCTGCCCCTTCTCTTGAGCTGCCTTTAACACTTCTTTTCTTTCATTTCATCATGAAGAATCTGATGACTATGTGTCTCGGAGAGTACCAACTTGTACATGATCTCGTTGGAGTTCTCTGCATTTCCTGAATTTGAATGTTGGCCTCTCTAGTGAAGGTTGGGAAATTTTCATGGACAATATCCCCAAATATGTTTTTTACATTGCTTTCTGTCTTCATTTCTCATTCAGGGATGGCAATACATCAGTCAGAGATTTGGTCGATTTATATAATCTCATTTTTCTCCAAGGTTTCTGTCATTCTTTCTTTATTTTTTTACAATATTTTTCTGACTGAGTTATTTTGGAGATCCAGTCTTACAGCTCTGAGATCCTTTCCTCAACTTGGTTGATTCTGCTGTTAATATTTGTTATTATATTATAAAATTCTTTTTTTTTTTTTTTTTTTGAGACAAGGTCTCACTGTGTTGCCCAGGCTGGAGTGCAGTGATGTGATCATGGCTCACTGCAGCCTCAACCTCGGGGCTCAGCTATCTACCTCCTAAGTAGCTGGGACTACAGATGTACAGCACCACATGTGGCTAATTTTTATATTTTTTTTTTTGTAGAGACAAGGTTTCACCATGTTACCCAGGCTGTTACCAAACTCCTGAGCTAAGGTGATTCACCCACCTTGGCCTTCCAAAGCGCTGGAATTATAGGCATGAGCCACTATGCCCAGTTGTTATTACAAAATTTTTGAAGTAAGTTTTTCAGCTCTGTCAGATCTGTTTACTTCTTTCTCAAAATGGCATTTTCATCTTTCATCTTCTGTATTGTTTTATTATATTCATTAGATTCCTTGCATTTGGCTTTAAAATTCTCCTGAATTTCAGTGATCTTCATTTCTAGCAGTATTATGAATTCTGGCTGGGAATGGTAGCTCATGCCTCTAATCCCACTTCTTTGGGAGGCCAAGGCAGGTGGATCACTTGAGGTCAGGAGTTTGAGACCAGCCTAGCCAACATAGTGAAACCTCGTCTTTACTAACAGTACAAAAATTACTCAGGTGTGGTGGCAATCACCTGTAATCCCAGCTACTCAGGAGGCTGAGGCAGGAGAATTGCTTGAACCTCGGAGGCGGAGGTTGCAATGAACTGAGATCGTGCCATTATATTACACTCCAGTCTGGGCAATAGAGGGAGAATCTGTCTCAAAAAAAGAACATAAAACAAAAACTCTAAATTCTATTTCTGTCATTTCAGACTGATTAAGAACCATTGCCAGGGACCTAGTGTGGTCATTTGTAGGTGAGAAGACACTCTGGCTTTTTGATTTGCTAGAGTTCTTCCACAGGTTCTTTCTTATCTGTGTGTGCTGATGTTCTTTCAATCATTGACGGACGTTTCTGTCTTTTGAATTTTTGTTTGTTTGTTTGTTTGTTTTTATTTGATGCCTCTGGGGATTTTATTGTGGTGTAATGTGGGTTCAGTTAGCTCTTAAATTTTGTTTCTAGAAGATTTTAGGGAGCCAAGGTTCAGATTATCACTCCTGACTGTGTGCTGTAACTTGGGGGATGGGACTAGGCCCCTGGCTTTGTTCTCTGGCCTCTCGAGGTTGGGAGTCTGCTGGACTATAGGGGCTAAGTTGTTCCCAGTCTGCTGGCCACAACACTCCAATGTGTGACGCCAGTCAGAGTACTTCACTGGTACAGCAGCCATGGTAGTCATGCTCATTCATGTGTGCCAGCAGCTTGGCAATGTGGTGAGGTGCACACACATTGGCCTGGGCAGGGTACTGGTAGGAATAGGGCTATGGCATTCCTGTGTGTGCTTGCACTGGTAGCAGTGGCAGCATGACAGTAGTGGGGTGCTGGCAGGCTCAGGGCTGTCAGCCTCTGTGCATGCGTTTGCACTGTTCAGCATTGGTGATGCACAGACAGAAGGGCTGCCAGCATCCACAGGCAATGGTGGCTGTGGGCACAGGGCCACTTGCCTTTAACTTTGACTTTAGTATTTTCTCTGCCATTTTCCATTACTTTAGATTTGTAAATTATGGTCTTCATTCCAAACAGAATTCACACATGACCTGAGATAGCAAGTATTATTTGGCTTATAACTTTATCTGACTTAGATATCTCATACTTTAAAATAGGAGGCCATATATAACTCTCAAAACATATTTGTTATTTAGAACATAAAATAAAAGTTAAAACATATACAACGCCTCCAGTTTACAGGAATATGGATGGGAGATTGCTTTGTTTATGGGCAATAAAATATTGTTGACTAGGTATACACTGCCTCTTTCATTCAAAACCACTAAAAATACAAGAGTAAAATAAATGAAGTAAAGAGATGATAAAATATAATCCCCTGGCCTAAATGCAAGTAAAAACAAATTCCAAAGAATTAAATTTCTCCAGAAGGTAACTTGACTATGAGTACATTTTCTAAACTGGAGGAAGTTGAAATTTAGGCTTTTCTGCTTTAGAAACAAAACACCAGAAATGAAACCTAGAATAGGTTTGGTATGGCCTATGGAGTGGAGGTATATTTGGCATAAATGTGGAATCCCAAAGCTATTCTATCACTATAACAGCAAACCAAAAGAATCTCTCCTACCACTCATTAGCAGGTACCTGCAAGAAATTGCCTTATCTTCAACAGATCAGTGGACAAAAGGAGGAAGGTCCATGCAGGTTTTAACCAACAAACTCATTCATTATTTTAGCAAATAACAAGTTACTAGTTTGGTTTGTAACAAACTAGTAACTAAGGTTCATAGAGATATGGAAAATAAAGCAAGATAGGGCAAAGTACTTTGTTTAATTTCACAAAGCTGTCAAATGGCGGAGTTAAAACTATCTATGGTAGCAATCTTCCTCAGCTATTAAACTGCCTCCCTATTTCATGATGCTTCCCCAAATATCTCTTGAAATATTGATGTTCAAATTAATAAAAACTTATGTGTTTTACCCTCCATTGAATTTTTGATTGCCAAACTTCTAACTCAAAGAGATATGTTCCTATACTCACTTCAGATTTTATGGAATTAAAATGTCATGGCAAGGATGTATGTATGTGTGTGGTGCATAAGCTATGAGTATTGACTTCCAGATTTCTATAGTGATTTTCTATTGCTAAATCCAAATATTCATATGTTTGATAGAAAATATTCACAAAATAAAATATTTTAGATAAGATAGTAGAAGAAATTAAATAGTTAAAGATATAAAGCCCATTATATTTCTTATTTAGTTTCCTTTCTATAAATATAGATAGTAAAAAATAACATGTAAAATAAAATATACATATAAATGCATATGATAGAATTTGCTGAGTTTATAATATTTTCTAGTATCCCATATCTTCTGTTTATTCCATGTTTATTTTAAGGAAAAATAAATTCTATGTCTGTTTTTAAAGAATCTAAAATATGAAAATATTCCAGTATGCATATGTTCTTATAGCAGGAAAACAGAAAGATGTTCTTTCAGACATAAAGGCCCATACTAACATAAATATATTTCCACAATGCAAGTCAAGTGAACAGAGTTTGAAGTATAATAAAATTAACCACGAGAAAACCAGTCAAGAGAGTCTAATCAAAATGCTAGCCATTAATAAATTCAAGTAATAACAATCCTGGCTTAAAATTATGGACTATTTTACACCAAATAGAAAGTAAAATATCAGGGGAAAGGAATGAGAAAAAATCCTAACTTCACTAAATTGGCATCCAACATTCTGAAATATCTTAATCTTTCTGCAACAGACATTTAAGATCAAGGTAGTATAACCAACAGCATCCAAGAGATGTCAAGAAGATTGTTAGATATCGCTTTCATTCAGTAACCTTTTTCTACATGGTGGTTATGTTACCTTTCCCCTAACATTTCCTCAAACAACCATGTGGTAGCAAGCCAATGATTATAAGAACCTAAAAACATGTTCTTTTCAACTTATCATAAGTATATACATTTTCTGGTATCACCAAGAGTACTTCTTTGGCCATGAACGTGAGCTATCTTCCAGTTTCTGTGTGTGTCTTTTAGAACTTACTTTATCAATGTTTTATAGGTTTATGTGTAGAGATATTTCACCTCTTTGATTAAATTTACTCCTAAGTATTTTTTGTAGCTGTTGTAAATAGGATCGTTTCCTTGATTTTTTTTTTTCCAGATAGTTTGCTTTTAGTGTGTAGAAATGCTACTGATTTCTGTATGTTAATTTTCTATCATGTAACTTTAGTAAATTTGTTTAATTGCTCTAGCAGTTTTGGTGAAATCATTAAGGTTTTCTCCGTATTAAGATTGTGTCCTTGCAAACCGGGGTAATTTAACTTCCCCATTTCCAATCTGGATGTTTGTTATTTCTTTCTCTTGCCTAATTAACATAGTTAGCACTTCCACTTGAGTATAAGTGACAAGAGTGGGCATCCTTGTCTTGTTCTTGAGTGTAGAGGAAAAGTTCTCAATTTTTCCCTGTTAAGTATGATGTTAGCTGAATATTTGTCATATATGACCTTCTTTGTGTTGACATACTTTTTTTCTATATCTAATTTGTTGAGAGTTTTTTTTTTTATCATGAAGAGATGTTGAATTTTGCCAAATGTTTTTCTGCATCTGTTTAAATAATCATATGATTTTTCCTCTTCATTCCATTAATGTGGTATATCACATTTACAGATTTACGTATGTTTATTCATCTTTGTAACCCTGGGATGAAGCCCATTTGATTGTGGTGAGTGACTTTTTTTGTTTTAATGAAGGATTTGATTTGCTAGTTGTTTTGTTGAAAATTTTTGTATCTATATCCATTAGAAATATTGGCCTGTACTGGTCGATTTTCTTTTTTTTGTGTCCTTTTCTAGCTTTAATATCATGGTAATTCGAGCCTTGTAAAAAATGTTTAGAAATATTCCCTGCTCTTCAATTGTTTGAAAGAGTTTGAGAAAGATTGTTATTTGTTCTTTAAATGCTTGGTAGAATTCAGCTGTGAAGTTTTCAGGTCTTGAGCTTTTCATGGGTGGTGGATTTTTATTACCGATTCAGCCTCCTTACTCGTTATTTGTTTGTTCAGATTTTCTATTTCTTGGTCATGCAATCTTTGTAGATTGTATGTATCTAGGAATTTATCCATGTGTTTTAAGTTATGCAATTTGTTGGATCATGATGATTTACCATAATATATTATTATCTTTTGGATTTTTGTTTCAGTTGTAGTGTCTTCTTTTTTATTTGTGATTTTATTTATTTGTGTTTTCTCTCTTTTTTTTTTATAGTCTAGCTAAAAGTTTGGCTATTTTGTTTATCTTTATGAAAAACTTTTAGTTTTATTGATCTTTTCTGTTGTTTTCCTAGTCTCCATTTTATTTCTGCTCTGATCTTTTGTTCTTGTTTCTCTAGTTCTTTGAGGTACATAAACAGTGGTCTTACAGCTGTTTTTGCCATATCTCATGAGTTTCAATATGTTGTGTTTCAATTTTTATTTGTTTCAAGATCTCTTTTTTTGAGACCAAATCTCGCTCTGCCACCCAGGCTGGGGTGCAGTGGCACGATCTCCACTCACTGCAGCCCCTGCCTCCTGGTTTCAAATGATTCTCCTGCCTCAGACCCCCGAGTAGCTGGGATTGCAGGTGCCCGCCACCACATCCAGCTAATGTTTGTAGTTTTAGTAGAGATGGGATTTCACCATGGTGTCCAGGCTGGTCTCAAACTCCTGACCTCAGGTTATCTGCATGCCGCGGCCTCTCAAAGTGCTGGGATTACAGGCATGAGCCACCGTGCCTGAACTTCAAGCTGTCTTTTTATTCATATCTTTATTTCTTCTTTTACTTTTTGGTTTTATAGAATTGTATTGTTCAATTTTCACATATTCATAAATTTTCTAAAATTCCTCCTATTGTTGATTTCTAATTTCCTACCATTATGGTCAGAAAAGATATTTGATATGATTTTAAGTTTCTTAAATTTGTTAAGCTTTTCTTTATGGCCTTACATTGATCTATGGAGAATGTTCCATTTATACTCGGAAAGAATGGATGTTCTGGTGATCTTAGAATGTTCTATACATGTCTGTCAGGTTCATTTGGTCCATAGTGTTGTATTAATACAAATCCACTGTTTTCTTATTAAATTTCTGTCTGCAAAATCTATCCATTACTGAAAATCATATATTTAAGTGTCCTAATATTATTGTATTAATATGTCTTTTTGTCCTTTAGTTTTGTTAGTATTTTCTTTATGTATTTATATGCTCTCGTGTTGGGTACATACATATTTTCAATTGTTATTTCCTCTTGATTCTTTGACCCCTTTATCACTATACAGTGAAATTCTTTGTCCCTTGTGACAAATTTGAGTTAAACTCTATTTTGTGTTATAGATGGATAGCAACCTCTGCTGTCTTTTGTTTAGCATTTGCGTGGGATATGTTTTTCCATCCCTTCATGTTCAGCTTGTGTGTATGCTTAAAGCTTGAGTGAGTTGTTTGTAGACTGGTAGCATATAGATGGAGCTTGTTTTTTTTTTTTTTTTTAAATTCATTTAACCACTCTGTCTTTTGACTGGAGAATTTATTTCATTACATTTAAGGTAATTATTGATAGGTCAGGATTTATGCTACCATTTTGCAACTGATTTTCTGACTGTTTTGTAGTTTCTTGCTTTCTCTCTTACTGTCTAGCTTTGTGACATGATTTTTTTTAGTGGTATGCTTTAATTCTTTCTTTTTTTATCTGTGTATCTACTATAACTTTTTTTTTCTCTGTGGTTACTGTGAGGCTTACATAAAACATGTTTTAGTTACAAAACCTAATGACAAGTTAAACTGGTAATATCTTTACTTTGCATATAAAAACTCTACATTTTAACTTCTCTTTCTCCTTTATTTTATGTTATTGATGTCACATTTTACATTTTTTATGTATTGTCTATCCATTAACAAATTATTATAGCTATGGTTATTTTTAATACTTTGGTCTTTTTTATATTAGCATTAAAATTGATTTACTCACCACAATTACAGTATTAGAGTATTTTAAATTGGATTACATTATTACTTTTAGAGCAAGTTTTATAGTTTCATTTGCGGGACAGTTCTCTGCATGGCTTTGGACTGACCCAGTTTTCCCTCCTTTCTTTGTTTGTCTATATATCTCAGAAAAACTGTAGAATGTACTGATAATGCAAGATCTTTAGATGAAGAACCACTGCTTGAAACAGACTAAACCTTTTTTTTTTTTTTTTTTTTCTGTCTCTCCTACAGAATGTATCATCTTAAGTTAGGGCAGAACTCTCTGAGATAGCCTCGGTTTTGTATCTGTTCACTAGAGGCAGGGTGCTCTTTAAAACTTTTTCCAGGGAGTCACATGGCCCTTGAGGTATATAACCTAGGGTGGGTTGCCTTTTGGGTTCTTCCAGTTGTGGTGCAAGTTGGACACATGCAGTGAATACCGT
Source organism: Colobus angolensis palliatus (assembly GCF_000951035.1). Classification (NCBI taxonomy): domain Eukaryota; kingdom Metazoa; phylum Chordata; class Mammalia; order Primates; family Cercopithecidae; genus Colobus; species Colobus angolensis. The sequence continues at coordinate 7,075,771 of NW_012114544.1, read as the reverse complement.
ATCACTCCAGGCAGCTTTCTTAAACACTATTTTTGTACTAGAGAATTAGATAGAGTCAGAAAGCTGGAGTGTAAGGAGCTGGGGAAAAAGGTATTAGTTGAATATATAAGGATCACTTTATCTAGTCTTTGGTCTAAGCAAAGGTATTACAGTATTACAGCTAAGACCTCAAAAGCACAGGCAACAAAAACCAAAAATAGACAAACCGGACTATATTAAGCTAAAAAACATCAGAACAGAAAGGGAAACCAATCAATATAGTGAAGACAGAATCAGATGAATGGAAGAAAATATTTGCAAACTATTCATCCAATGAGGAAATAATATTGGGTATATACAAGAAACTGAGCTCAACAGCAAACTAAATAAATAAGTAATAATCATCTCATTAAAAAATTGTCGCCGGGCGCGGTGGCTCAAGCCTGTAATCCCAGCACTTTGGGAGGCCGAGACGGGCGGATCACGAGGTCAGCAGATCGAGACCATCCTGGCTAACATGGTGAAACCCCGTCTCTACCAAAAAATACAAAAAAAAAAAAAAACTAGCCGGGCGAGGTGGCGGGCGCCTGTAATCCCAGCTACTCGGGAGGCTGAGGCAGGAGAATGGCGTGAACCTGGGAGGCGGAGCTTGCAGTGAGCTGAGATCCGGCCACTGCACTCCAGCCTGAGCGACAGAGCGAGACTCCGTCTCAAAAAAAAAAAAAAAAAAAAAAAAAATTGTCAAAGAATCTGAAAAGACATTTATCAAAGGAAAACCTACAGATGGTCAGCAAGTATACGAATAATCACTCAACATCACTGATCATCAGGGAAATGCAAATCAAAACCATAATGAGATATCATTTTACCCCAGTTAGAATGGCTACTATAAAAAATAAAATCCAAATTAACAAATGCCAGTAGTGATATGGGGAAAAGGGAACTCTTCAAAATTACTATGTATATTTTTTAAAGTATTCATTTTAACAGCTGTTTACAAAACTTATTTCATCTTATATTCAGAGGATACATGTGCATGTTTGTTACACGGGTATACTGTGTACTGGTGGGGATTGGGCTTATGGCATATCCATTACCCAAATAGTGAACAGTGTACCCAATAGGTTATTGTTCAACTCTTGTCCCCCTCCCTCTCCTTTGTTGGAGTCTCCATTGTCTATTATTTCCATTTTTATGTCCTTGTGTACTCATTGTTTAGCTCCCATTTTTAAGTTAGAATATGGGGTATTTTGTTTTCTGTATCTTATTTTACTTAGGGTAATAGCCTCCAGCTCCATTCATCTTGTTGCAAATGACATAATTTCATTTTTTTATGACTGTGTAGTATTATCTGCTGTATCTATACCATGTTTTCGATATCCAGTCAACCACTGAGGACACATGTTGGTTCCATCACTTTGCTATTGTGAATAGTGCTGCAATGAACATATGAGTGCAGGTGGGATATTTTTGGTTTTTATCTTTTTAATATAATTATTTCTTTTCCTTTGGGTAGATAGTAGATAGTTGTTAGGCTGCTGGATCAAATGTTAGTTCCATTTTTTTTTTTGAGGAATCTCCATATTGTTTTTCATAAGATTGAACTAGAAAAGATAACTCTTGTACTCTGTTGGTGGAAATGTTAATTAGTACAGCCATTACGAAAATAATATGGAGGTTCTCAAAAAACTAAAAATAGAATTACTATATGATTTAACAATCTCACTATGTGGGATTTCTCCAAAGAATAAAAAATCAGTATATCAAAGGGATACCAGCACCCCTATTTTTAGTTAAGCACTGTTCACAATAGCCAAGATACAGAAGGAACCCATGTCAATCAACTGATAAATGGATAAAGAAAATGTGATTATATGTATGTATATATATATATATACACACACACACACACACATATATGTACACACACACACACATATATGTTATATATTTTGTCATATATGTGTATTTAGAAGACAAAATCTGTTGAATGGGAGAAAATATTTGCAAACTATTCATTCAATGAGGACCTAAAATTGGATATATATAAGAAACAAGAAATATGTATTTGGGGATAAATGTATATATACATATTTTTATGTATATATCTCACATCTTCCTTGTCCATTCATTAGCTAATGGGCACATATATATATATGTGCGTGTGTGTGTGTGTATACAATGAAATACTATCCAGCCATACAGCAGAATTAAATCCTGTTATTTACAGCAACATAGATGGAACTGAAGGTCATTATATTAACTAAAATATGCCAGGCACAGAAAGACAAATATCATTTGTTCTCACTCACATGGGGTAGCTACACAAATTTATCTTATGGAGGCAGAAAGTAGAATGATAGTTACCAGATTCTAGGAAGGGTGTGGAGGGCGTGGACCAAAAGAGGTTAGTTAATCAGTACATTTAGACAGAAGGAATAAATTATATTGTTCAATAGCAAGTGTGGTGACTATAACTAACAGCAATATATTGTATATTTCAAAAGAGCTAGAAGAGAAAATATGAAATGTTTCTAGCACAAAGAAATAATAAATGTTTAAGATGATGGATATCCTAAGTAACTCAATTTGATCATTACACATTGTATGCATGTATCAAAATATCACATGAACCCCATAAATATGTACACATATTACGCATTAGGAAAAAATGACTAAAATTTTTAAAAAACAATAAAGACAAAAAAGAAAATAATAATTTAGTTTTTATTTTAATTGTACTAGAATGTTTCCAGCAGGCAAGTATTGATATCTGATTTATGACACATATATACTTTATATAAATTGCTCTTGCTTTTTTGTGGAAAAGGAATTGTGGAAAATTTGAATGCAGAAAGAGTATTTTTCAGGCTACTTCCAGCCAGGAGGGAGGGATTAAAATGAAGCTATGTCAGTAAATTTTTTAAAAAACATATTGAACAAGTGGAATATATAGGAATTGTGTACAGCTTATGTATGAAGAAGTCTATATGTCTCACTGATTTTTGCCTTGAATGATGGGATGAAATTCAGCATCATGTACTATGTTAGGGAATGCATGAAGAGGAGAAGATTTGGGTTAGTTATAGAGAGTAGAGGCTAACAGATTATTAAATTATTTTTGGAATTGGTTTTGAGTTACCTATTGGACATCTAACTAAAATGTATATGATAGAAATGTACATAAAGGAAAGACAGATATCCAAGGAGGCAAGTGAGTATGGTAGTGAAATTGTCACTGAATAGGAAAGAAATCTCACGAAGAGGTTGAGAAAGAAACCAGGAGGTAGGCATGCCCTTTAAAACAAGAGAGGGGACAGTTTAGGAAGGAAATTTCAGTTAACTGTTCCGGAGAAGAGCAGAAAGGAATAAAAAAGTATCAGTGTAATGTAGCAATAATGGCAGTAATTATTGACTTTTTTATAAATAGTTTCACTGGGATCAGAAACTTTGGATGGCAAGAATACCTCTTTCACTCAGAGAAGTGTAAAAACAGAATAATATTTAGTTTAGGTTATTATTTGGAGAGGCAAAGTTGCAATAAATATTATATTAGGTAGAACACAAAGTCATGTACTTGGAGTGAGGGTAAATGGATTGGTTAAGCATTTGATGGGTGAGATGAAAATTTGAATAACTACTGAGAGTAGCAAACTCGGCTAAATCACATGCTAATAAGAACAGTAAATATTTTCAGGGACTATTGAAAAACATTTGCTTACATTAAAAAATCCATCATGATATTCTTAAGTCATTATCAGTGTGAATATTACACTAAACACATTAAAATTACTAAATTAAATGTATTTCAACATCTTTTATATATACTAAATTGTGGTTCACACATTTTTAACAAAATTATCTCATAAAGAACAACTATTTTTGTATATTTCTGATCCAGAAGACATGCTGTTTTATTAATTAGTGTACAAGGAATTGTTAAGTTAGATGATTATGTTCAATTAAGTATAATGAATATAATTAATGTAGTTGGTGTTTTAGGTTCTTGAGTTAATAGTGCCATTAAATGCTGCTGTTTTTGTTGTGGTAGTGATTATTGTTATAATAGAATACAAAACTTTGAGATGATAGGAAAGTTGAGCATTTTACTACTCTTTTATAGCAAGTTGTACATATACATTCAATATATATGTGTGTGTATATGTGTGTATATACATACATATGTTTGTCATTTAAATAGCAGATCATAACTTAAACACATTATACAATGATAGACTTCTAAGTCATTACATTACTACTTCAGAACATTTATTTCTTGTTTATTTAGAAAGAGTGGGTTGGAAATTGAAATATGGGTTTAAAATTATACTTAGAAGATGAGTATATAGTCTTTTAATTATCTGAAATGAGAAAACATTCATTTGGTTACTATAAAGACTTGTTAAGCATTATAAACATGTCAAATATTTTAGATAAGGTAATTTTTCTTATTAAATGCTTTAATATTTTACTTTTATGTAAAAACAATTTCGATATTAGCCATCAGTAACAACACACAATAAAATTTGAATAATAATTATAATTTGTTTCCCTACCTACTTCTACAGGCAATATTAATGAATATTTAAGTACTGATAAATGAAAATTCTTCTTATAGCTTTAAGCAACGCTGTAAAAAGCATATGAGCTATGTTTCTTGAATTATTTATGGTATAAAGAGCATAAAGAAAACATTTTAAAAATAATTTAGAATTACATTGATTCTAAGCAAAAGTTGTATTATATTACATTGGTAAATGGGAAGAAATTCTTATTTTGTATATATTTTCTCATTTTATATATGACCATGCATAATTCCATGTGTTTTATTTTCTCTTATCTTAGTCATGTAAGCCTGCAGCTCATTTGGCTTCTATTGCGTGAGCTAACTAAAAGTTACTACTTATAAATGTTTTGAAAAGATAAGATACCCCATAAATATTTATCTCCTTACTTTAGAAACTCATGTTATGCATTTTTTTGTGTGTGTGTGGTAAAGATTTGTGTTTCCCTCCTCAAAAATGCATGTTCTTAATGTTTGAAGTTTCCAAGTGGTTCTTAACATGCAATTTCACAATTTATTTTCTGAAAATGGGAGATGATTTTTCTTTGTGTTGGGTGTTGAAAATGTGTCCGGAGTTCTAGTTTGTCAACCACATAAACCTTTCAATATAGGGAAGAAGATGTTGTTTCTGATGGTTTTCTTTCAGTGAAAATAAACTCATCATAAAAGAAGGGTGAGATATTTTAATTCAAAAGACTTTTCATGTAGTCAATAGTACTGAAAACATTTAGAAACACTGAAAACCACAAATTCTTTTGTCTTCAATATCCTTTCATGTAAGTAAAAAAGTTGGAATAAATTTGTGTTTTTCAAGCTGTGCTCCTTTATTCCTTTCAGTTAGGACTACTGCATGTGGCTGTGTACGGTGCAAAAACAGAGGTTCTGACTGGCAACCTATAGGCTGACAGGACCATGATTCTAAGAGTAACCCAGAAAGGAGAGGGCAATAAGTCTAAGTAGTAAGATTCTGAATCTCCAATTCATAGATTCAGTCAGACAGTAGCTATACTTTTAAATGGTATATTAGATGGAAATGACTGATTCTTTGAATTCGTTTTTTTTGTAAAATCCATCTAGGCATGTGTGTGTGTGTGTGTGTGTGTGTGAAGAATTAAAATGATTGATTTAGTTTTTATTGTTTAGTACTATTTAGTTTTTATTTTTTCTTGAATCAGTTTTGGAAAATTGTATTTTATCGGAAATATTTCCATTTTCTTTTGCTTAAAATCTCTTCAACAAAATTTTTGGTAGTTTTTTCCATCTTTTTATATCTGCAGCATTTGTAGCTACATCTGTATTTTAATGTATAATATTGTGTATTTGTGTTCTCTCTTAGGTTCTTGACTGGTGTTAGAGATTTACCAAATTTATTAATTTTTTAAAAGATTCAACTTTCGTCTTGTTAAAAAGTTGTAAAACTTTTTACAAGTTGAAATTTTAACTGTGTTTATTTGAGCAAAAAAACCAAAGCAAAGCAAAACAGAACGAACAAAAATAAAACAGAAATGATTCACAAATGGGCAGCTCTCCAAACCAGATCAGGTTCGGAGAATTCCAACCAATAACGTGATCTGACAGCATTTATAGAAAATAGATGTGTCATTTAAGGAACACTTAATTGGTTACGGCTTAATTGGGTAATTGGTTACAAAGCCTCCTTCAATTAACTAAAGCTCAGCTACTACAGTTAGACTTGACATTGGTTTCGTCTTTTTAGTGAAGGAGCTTAGTGCAAATCAATGGCTGCACATAAATTTTATTTAACAGTCTCTTTAAACCTCTTTATGGGGCATATGTGATGTTTGAATACAGGCATACAATGTGTAATAATCCAGTCAGGGTAATTGAGGTATCTATCACCTCAAGCATTTATCATTTCTCTGTGTTAGGAACATTCCAATTTCACTCTTTTCAGTCATTTTAAAATATATGATAAATTATTGTTGACTATACTCACTCTGTTTTGCTAATAAATTCTAGATCTCATTCATTCTATCTAACTGTATTTTTGCACCCTTTGACCATCCCACTTTATCCACTCCTCCGTGCTGCCCTTTCCAGCGTCTAGTAACTACACTCTCTGTCTCCATTAGTTCAATTGTCTTAAGTTTTAGCTCCTACATATGACTAAAAACATGTGAAATTTGTTTTTCTCTGCCTGGCTTGTTTCACTTAATGTAATGTCTTCCAGTTCCATCTATGTTGCTACAAATAACAGGATTTCATTATTTTTTATGGCTAACTAATACTCCATCCTATATATGTACCATGTTTTCTTTATTGATTTGTTGATTCAAAATCTTGGCTCTTGTGAATACTGCCACAGTAAACATGGGAGTGCAGATATCTCTTCCATATGCTGATTTTCTTTCTTTTGGATATATACCTAGCAGTGGAATTGCTGGGTCATATGTACTTCTATTTTTAGATTTTTGAGGAACCTTTATAGTGTTTTCCATAAAGGCTATGCTATTTACATTCATGCCAACTATGGGATGTGTTTTCCCCACAATGTGTCAGGGTTCTCCTTTCACCACATCCTCACCAGCATTCATTATTGTGTTTTGTAATTTTTGATTGTGGATTGTCATTGTTATAAGTCTTATCTCAGGTGATCCTTGTGGCTGGATTACATGGATATTCTTCCAGGAGGAATCGTTCTTGATCTTGTCAGGTTCCTGAGAACACCACAAACTCATTTCCTCTTAATTAAATTAATAGTCTTGAGATAGCACTGTAAATTCAGACATCAATCTGTGACTAAATTTGTTTCTTTCAACTTCATCAAGTAATAAACCAGGTTTAGAATTTTCCTTGTGGTGGGCTTTACTTTGGAGCAAGTTTATTTCCATTTTAAAACCTCTTCCCAGGTATTTATCTTATCCTAAAATTAGCTTTGTGTATAGTATTCCCCAATCCATGTCTACCTTTCACAAACCCCTGATCTTTATATAAAAAGTGATTTAATACCTGGGTTCCGACTATTCCCTGATGGCGTCTGGCAACTTAATTGCTTAATAACATTTCTAAACAGCATCCCATTATCTTCCTTGGTCTCCATTTTCTTCAGACTTTATATATATGAGAAAGGATATAAAATTAATTTTACCCAGCATTTTATGTATTTTATAATCAGATTTTCAAATCAGATATCATCTTAAGAGTTCTGATGTTATAAAAATTTTAATATCACTGTAATATATAATTTTAAATTCCCCTCTAATTCACTATAATTTATGATCCTTTCATTATTTTATAACTAGCAATTAATATGTAATTAATTGCTTATGGGATAAAATAAATACTTTAAGAATTTAAGTCTACATAAATAGCAAAACAAAGACCAACTTCCTACAATCAACCTAAATTATTAATGTGTGGATTCATTCACTATGAATGTGTGCTTCCCTCATCTTTACCTACTCCAGTCATAAAAGCAATTTCTTTTATTTTGCCCTGGAAGAATGCTTTACAATTTTGACTTTATGATAAAAAAAATCTGAAACAAAGCAATAACTCCTTAATTTGATATCTTAACTCTAAGCATTACACTGGTGCTATTTAGTATATTGAGTCTTGGTATGAGCATACATTGTTTATTTTGATAATGTGCCAATGTAGATATATTTGGAAAAAAATCATGACATGATATACAAAATTTTAAGACGTTATGTGAACTTTAATGAAAAGGCCAGCAAAAACATATTCATTTAGGAGATATTAATGATTGATCCTTGTATGAAGTTCAATTAAATTGTGTATAATAATAATATCTTATAATGACTTTGTAATATTTCACTTTATATATTAGCCAAACAATATCCCTGTTTATATATAAAGAAAGTGACTTAACAATAAATAGGAATAGTGTATATCATGCTAGAATTGCCACCAGTTGCTTTTTCTATATTTCATCTTCTCTTTTTGTTTTTCACTTTAAGCCTACTTCTTTTTTTCTGCTTTCATGTCTCTCTCTCTGTATTTATTTATTTATGTTTGTTGCTTCAATGCTAATATCCTACTTGTTACCAATAATGTGCCTACTTTACATTCTTTTTTTTTAAAAAAAGATTCCATTTCTACCCCCCTCCCCCAACAACAACAACAACAGCAACAACAATGTAACACATAGAGCAGCAACACGTCAGGGTAGCACCAAATTTTTTTTTATTCAGTGTTTAAGTCTACCAAAACTTATATCCATAGAAATTACATAATTTTGACTCTAACTTGGAACCCACTCATGTTTTGGATTCAAAACCCATCTTCTAAACAATTTTAGTCTTTGTTTCCTATATCTCAGCCCTATACCTGGGAATGTACTTTACAAATTATTCCTGGATATGGCTTACAACCATTGAGTGCTTACCCTAAGTTCTATGCTTATTTTCTCCATTGCAGGTACAAATATTTTTCTAACTGAATACAAATACGTAGTACTAATTAAGTACTTTAAACTAATATTTGAATAGTGCTTTATAATTTATAAAACAATTTCATGTATATTATTTCAACTTTGTGTGGAAAGTAGTAGAATTATCTGCATTTTATGAATGGAGAAACTGACACTAAAAAAAGATAAAATGATTTACTTAATATGATAGCATGAAATGCCAAAGTTTATTGGAGATGTATGTATCTAGAACATTTCCTGGCCTATTTTAGATGATGAATAAATGTTTACTGCATGAATAAAATAATGACAGAGTAGGATATCAAATCTCTTTTGCTTGCTACCTCTGTGATCTTGCACAATTTTCTTGAGCATTCTGAGCCTCAATTATATTTTCTGAAAGTTGAAAATATCAGTGTTCTTTTAAAAGAACTGCTGTGTAAAATGTTAACTATGGGGCTTTAAAAAATGAAAGAACTACTAAGAATATTAAATGGAATAACATATTACGACATAATGAACAGTAAATACTAAATGAATTTAGCTTTCTTCTTTTATCTAAAGAGTCATGGTTAGTTTTTTGTGTTTCAGGACATACAGCAATATCCTTCATTTAAACCAGGCATTTTACTTCTCTGCTATGTTATTATTTTTCCAAAAATGTGCTACATATCACCATCAAAGTGAAGAAATACAAAGTTTGGAGTCTTTATTGATAAAATAGGGCTACATTTACATTTATGAAGGCTATGCATATTTAGTTGTTGTAATTTATATTTCCATACTGTGGCTGTGACAAACTAAGCCTAAAACTCATTTATAAATTCAATTAAAGATTAAAATTTATTTTTAAAAATCGGCCTATTTTATAAACCCATAAAACAAAACATCTGCCATACATATTTATATTTTTAAACGGAATTAGAATTGTAAGAGAAAATATATTACAGAGGTGATTCCTCTGTAAGATGCAACTGAGATGTGAGATGTAGACTTGAGATTTCTCCAAAGAATTTATTCCTTTGACATTACCACTGGCATCTACTGAAACATTCCTTGTACTGAGAAGATAAAATATTTGACATTTTATATACAAAGACCATTGCAGTACAAAATAAATATTATTCTCTTGTTTGATCCTGCCCCCTCATTCTGAAATTTGAGAAATTCTTTTTGCCTCTCTTCAAAAATACAGATGAAATGTCAAAATCAGAGGCATGTTGAACAGTTGAAATCTTGTCTCCATGATTTTCTTTTTAGTTTGGATTTCTGAAAGCTGACTCAAACTCACGTTGCATAAAAAGTTTCTTTCCTCATCTCTCGAGGATAACCTGATTTTCTGCACATAAATGCAGCTTAAATGCAGGCTTGCACGTGTTGCTGGTGGGTGTCTTGTGGCATACCCAATAGTTGTCTACATGTTGCAATTGTGCACTAATTAACTTGTTCTTAACAATAAACTCCTGAATAGCACTGGCTAAATCTGACTTTGCCCATGTATTCTCAAACACTTCTTATGTACTGTATATACATCTTTGTACATATTATTAAACTGCTTTGGTTAAGAAAGACATTCTTCCATCTTTTATTTAGTGCTTATTATGTGCTATATACTGTTTAGATGTTAGAGATACAGAAATCAATACATTGTTCTTTCTTGTAAGTGTTAATGAATAACAAACCCTGGAGTTCTTTTTATTTTTGATTTCTTGGCTATAGATACCACATGTTCAGACATACTTGTGACTTTATAACAAAGATGGGACATGTAAAATCTAGAAATTTCCTATTAATAAGAATATTTACAACAGGAAGAAATAATTTTTACAAATTACCTAGGAACACAGATGAATTATAACTTGGCAAGACTATCGTTTTATAAATGGTTCCTTTTCTTATAGCTGCATCAATCCTAGAGGGTCAAAGAGTTGGGAAAATAAAAACCTAATCCACATTGCTGATAAAATAAGAGCTTAACTTGCTTAATAATGAGACACTATAACAGTTTAATTGTGTGAACTAACACAAGAAAATATCCACCTAACGCTTAAGAGTGCAATAAATTGAAATAAAAGCAAAGTGAAAATATCTTAGAAATTTAACATTATGCCCAGGCATGGTAGCTCACTCCTGTAATCTCAACACTTTGGGAGGCCAAGGTAAAAGGATTGCTTGAGGCCAGGAGTTTAGACCAGCCTGGGCAACATAGTGAGACTGTTTCTACAAAATTTTAAAAATTGCTGGACATGGTGTTGCGTGTCCGTAGTTCTAGCTTACTCAGGAGGGTAAGGCTGGATTGCTTGAGCCCAGGAGGTGGAGGCTGCAGTGAGCCATGGTGATCACACCACTGCATACTAGCCTGGATGACAGAGCAAGACCCAGTCTCAGAAAAAAAAAAAAAAGGAAATTGAACATCTTAATATCTTAATATTTTATGTCATTAACAAAACCAATTCTACTATTTTTCTGATGGCACTATTAGATCACTCTGCAAAGTTAAAAAATAGTCCCAAGATGCTAATAATACTAGACACAGATATAGTAATATAAAATGAGATTTCCAGAAATCATCATTGTACAATGCTAATTCACTGAACACAGGCTTACATACATCTTTGCTGTTGCTTTTTTTGAGCCATAAGGGTTTCTTATTTTGGAAACCTAAACTATGAGTTGTGCTATGCAACTCTCATCTTTGGATATAAGGGCTAGAGATGATTTCTTAGTGCCAAGGAAAAGGAGCTAATTTAATAATTTTTACTAATGCCAAGAGAGTTTGGAAAGTATATTTTTCTCTTTTTATCTATCTTCATCTTCTGCTTCTTACTTTATTGTTTCTGTACCTCTGTACCTTCACAATTTACTATCAGACATGTCTTCATAGATTTCATGGTAAATAACTCAAACTGTGAAATTGAACCAAATATTATTTTCTTACCTTAAGTTGTGTTGTGATAACAAATTATTTCATTTTAAAATTTGATTGAAACTACAAACATTTCTTGTTTACACTGCATGAGTGCTGTACATCGTTATATCTCTGCTAAGCTTGTCTGGTCTCCACATGTCTTATAATTCTGGGATACAGATTGAAAAACAAATTATATCTTGGACATGGTATTCTCATGGAAAAGTGTAGAAATGCAACAGCCCAAGCCATATTGTAGAGTCACATTTAAAACTTTATCCTGGATGAAGTTATACTAAACATGATGTCTTCTCACATTTCCTGGGTCAAAACTTGTCATTTTGCTATGCCCAAAGTAAATAAAATTGGTCTTACGTTACTCCTCTAGGATGATGACATAACAATGCGTAAGACTGCAAATTCCATTACAGAGATAAAGAGTGAACAGCTGGGAGTATTAATTCAATCTACCGCAATGTCTTCAAGTAGATCGTTTTTTCTAAATTGCCCATCTTGTTGATAATACCTTTGATCACCATGTATTGAAGATGGCAATCATTTGTAACTTCTGTTTATTCCTCACTAAGCACAATTAATTGACCACCAAAAATGTTATGATGCTACCTCTTCAATATCTTTTAAATATGTTTCACTATATCTTCATCTATTGCTACACTGTAAGTTCTAGCCATCATGTAATTTATCATATGAGTAATTACCTCTATTACCTTCCTAAATTGACTGATTTAAGATGTCCCTTGAGTTTTTTTTCACACCAAATAAAAAAGGGTTGTTTCAAAATAATGCGTTATGAGATGTTGCTCCTCTGCATATTTTGTGTGTTTTTTTAAAAATTCCAACTTTGATTTTAGTTACACAGGGTACATGTGCAGGTTTATTACATGGGAATATTACGTGATGCCGAGGTTTGGGGTACAGATCCTGTAATCCAAGTAGTGAGTGTAGTACCTGATAGGTAGTTTTCAACATATCCTCTCCTCCCACCCTCGTCTCTACAATAGTCTGCAGTGTCTATTGTTCTCATATTTATGTCCATATGTGTTCAGTGTTGAGCTCCCAGTTACAAGTGAGAATATGCAGTATTTGGTTTTCTGTTCCTGTGTTAATTCACTCAGGATGATGACCTCCAATTGCATTCATGTTGCTGCAAAATGCATGATTTTGTTCTTTGTTGTGGCTGTGTAGTATTCCATGGTATACATGTATCACCATTTCTTTATCCAATCTACTGTCACTGGGCACTTGTGTTGATTTCATGTCTTTGCTATTGTGAATAGCACAGTGATGCAGTGATAAACATAAGAGTACATGCATCTTTTTGGTAGAATGGTTTATTTTCGGTTAGGTATATATGCAAAAATGGGATTGCGAGATTGAATGGTAGTTCTATTTTGAATTCTTTGAGAAATCTCCAGACCGCTTTTCACAGTGGCAGGACTATTTATATTCCAACCAACAGTGTATATGCATTCCCTTTTATCTGAAGCGTAACATCTGTTTTTTTGTTTTTTGTTTTTTTACTTTTTAATAATAGTCATACTGACTAGTATGAGATAGTATTTCATTGTGATTTTCATTTCTCTGATGGTTAGGGATGATAAGCATTTTTAAATGTTTATTGGCTGTGTGTCTGCTGAGAAGTGCCTGTTAATGATTTTTGCCTACTTTTTATTGTTTTTTATTATTATTTTGCTTGTTGATTTAAGTTGCCTATAGTTTCTGGTTATTAAGCGTTTGTCAGATGCTTCTTTTGTGAATATCTTCTCCCATTCTGTAGGTTGGCTGTTTACTTTGCTGATAATTTATTTTGTTATATATAAGTACTTTAGTTTAATTAGGTCTCACTTATCTATTTTTGTTTATCTTTCAATTGCTTTTGGGGACTTAGCCAAAAATTATTTGCCAAGGCTGATGCCAAGAAGAGTATTTCCTAGGTTATCTTCTAGGATTTTTATAGTTTGAACTCTTCATTTGAATGTCTAATCCATTTGAGTTATTTTTTTGTACATGGTGAAAGGTCCAACTTCAATCTTCTACATATATCTAGTCAGCTTCACTAGCACCATTTATTCAACAGGGAGTCTTTTGCTCTTTTCTTGGTTTTGTCAGCCTTGTCAGAGATCAGATAGTTGTAGGTGTGTGACCCTATTTCTGAGGTTTATATTCTGTTCCAGTTGGTCTACGTGTGTGTTTTGTAACATATCATGCTGTTTTGTTTGCTGTAGCTTTATAGCATAGTTTTAAGCTGGGTAATGTGATATCACTGGCTTTGTTCTTTTTGCTTAGGATTGCTTTGGCTGGTCAGGATTTTTTTGGTTCCAAATAAATTTTAGAATAGTTTTTTTTTTTTTTTTTTTGTAATACTGTGAAGAATAAAGTTCATAGTTTGATAGGAATAGTATTGAATCTGTAAATTGCTTTGGGTGGTGTGTGGCCGTTTTTACAATATTGATTCTTCTAGTCCATCACCATGGATTTTTTTTTCTATTTATTTGCATTGTCTTTGATTTATTTCAGCAGTGTTTGATAGTTTTCCTTTTAGAGATATTTTACCTCCTTGATTATACTCTCAGCCTGGACCCATTTCTGGACCATAGAAATGCTACTGATTTTCATACATTGATTTTGTATCTTAAACCTTTAGCAAAGTTGTTTATCAGATCTAAGAGCCTTTGGGCAGATTAGTTAGCATTTTCTAGGTATGGAATCATATCAATGAAGAGAAATAGGTTGAGTTTTTCTGTTCCTGCTTAGATGCTTTTCATTTCTTTCTCTTGTCTGACTGCTTTGGCTAGGACTTCTAATATTGTGCTGAATACGAGTGGTGAGAATGGGCATTCTTGTCTTGTTCCAGTTCTCAAGGGAAATAGTTCATGCTTTTACTCATTGAATTTGATGTTGGCTGTGGGTTTGTTATAGATGGTTCTTATTATTTTGGGGTTATGTTCCTTTCATGCCTAGTCCATTGAGGGTTTTTGTCATTAAGGATGTTGGATATTATTGAAAGCCTTTTCTGTGTCCATTGAGATGATTATATGGTTTTTGCTTTTAATTCTGTTTATGTGGTGAATCAAATTTATTGATTTGTATATGTTGAACAAGCTGTGCATCCCAGGAATAAATCCTACTTGATTGTGGCATATTAACTTTCTGATATGCTGCTGGATTCAGTTTGCTAATATTTTGTTGAGAATATTTGTGTCTATGTTCATTAGGGAAATTGGCCTGATTTTTTTTTTTTTTTTTTTCATTGTGTCTCTGCCAGATTTTGGTATCAGACTGATTTTGGCTTCATAGAATGAGTTAGGGAGGAGCTCTTTTCCTCAATTTTTTTGGAATAGTTTCAGTAGGATTGGCATCAGTTCTTACTTTTATATCTGGTAGAATTAGGCTGTGAATACATTTGATCCAGGGCTTTTTTGGTTGGTTGGTTCTTTATTACTGATTCAATTTCAGAAGTTCATATTGGTCTATTCAGAGTTTCAATCTCTTCCTGAATCAATCTTGGGGGATTGTGTACTTCAAAGAATTTTTTCATTTTCCCTAGATTTTCTAATTTGTATGCATAGAGTTGTTCATAGTAGTCTCTAAGGATCTTTTGTATTTCTGTGGGATGAGTTGTGATATCACCTTTGTCATTTCTGACTGTGCTTATTTGGATCTTCTTTTTGTTTGTTAATCTAGCTAGTGGCTTATTAATCTTATTTTTCTGAAAAACAAACTATTAGTTTCATTGATATTTTATACGGATTTTAGCATCTCAATGGCATTATTTAATTTTAGTTATTTCTTTTCTTTTGTTAGTTTTGAAGTCAATTTGTTTTCCTTTTTTTATGGGTTCTGTAGGTGCTAAGTTAGATTGTTAACTTGAGATCTTTCTAACTTCTTGATGAAGGCATTTAAGGCTATAAACGTTACTCTTAACACTACTGTGGATGCATCCCAGACATTTTGGTAAATTATATGCCCATTTTCATTAATTACAAATAATTTTTAAATTTCTGCCTTAATTTAGATGTTCACTTAGGAGCTATTTAGGAGCAAGTTGTTAATTTCCATGCATTTGTACAGTTTTGAGAGATCGTATTGATATTTATTACTGTTTTTATTGCACTGTTGGTCAAGAGTATGTTTGGTATGATTTCAATTGGTTGAACTTACTGAGATTTCCTTTATGACTGTGTGGTTGATTTTAGCATATGTTTCGTGTCCAGAAAAATATATATCTGGTAGTTGCTGAGTGGAGTGTTCTGTAGATATCTATCAGGTCCAGTTGGTCAAGTGTCGAGTTTAAGTCCATAATTTCTTTGTGAGTGTTTTGCCTTGATGATCTATCTGACTCTATCAATGGGGTGTTGAGGTATACCACCATTATTGTGTGGTTGTCTAAGTCATTTTGTATGCCAAGAAGAATTTGTTTTATAGGTCTGAGTGTTCTAATGTTGGGTGCATATGTAATTAGTGTATTAAAAGCTTCTTGTTGGATTGCCCCTGTTATTTTATAATATCCTTCAATTTTCCATCTTTATTTTTATTGGCTTTAAGTTTGTTTTATCTGATATAAGAATAGTGACTCCTGCCTTTTTTGTTTTCCATTTACATGGAAAATCTTTCTCCATCCTTTTACTTTGAGCCTGTGAGTGTCATTATATTTGAGATGATTGCCTTGAAGACAATAGATGGTTGGGACTTGTCTTTTGTCCAGCCTGATATTCTATGTCTTTTAATTGGGGTGTTTATCCCCTTTCCATTCAAGATTAGTTTTGATCTGTGTGATTTTGATCCTGTCATTGTGTTGTTAGCTGGTTGTTATATAAATTTGACTGTGAGGATTGCATGGTCTGTGGGCTATGTGCTTAAATGTGTTTTTGTGGTAGCAGATGTCTTTTTTTTTTTTTTCTTTGTATCTGTGTTTGTTACTCCTTTAAGGATTTATTATAAAACTAGCATAATTGAAACATATTCCCTCAGCATTTGCTTGTCTGATAATGATTTTATCTCCTCTTATCTCCTCTTCACTTATGAAGCTTAGCTTGGGAGGATATGAAATTCTTGTTTGGAATTTCTTTCCTTTAAGGACATTGAGAGTAGGTCCCCAATCTTTTCTGGCTTGTACGGTTTCTGTCTCTAGTGAGACTAGGTAAATTTGTAAGGACTTTATCCTCAAGTATATTTTCTGAGTTGCTTATTCTCTCTCCTTCTCTCTTTGGGATGCCAATGATTTGTAGATTTTTGTCTCTTTACACAATTCCATATTTTTCAGAGGTTTTGTTCATTCTACTTAATTCTTTTTAAATTATTGTTAGTTTTGTTGGACTGAGTTGATTTGTAGTACTGGTCTTCAAGTTCTGAGATTCTTTCCTCAGCTTGGTCTATACTGCCGTAAATACTTGTGATTGTATTATGAAATCCTTGCAGTGAATTTTTCACTCAATAAGTTCAGTTTGGGTTTTTCTTAAAAGAATTATTTTATCTTTCAGCTCTTGAATTATTTTATTGAATTGCTTGGCTTCCTTGGATTGAGTTTTAACTTGCTCCTCGCTCTCAATGAGATTCCTTGATATCCAGAATATGAATTCCATGCCTGTCATATCATACATTTCAGATTGGTTAATAACAATTGCTGGGGACTGGGGAGCTCATGTGGAGATAAGGAGATCCTCTGGTTTTTAAATTTTCTGGATTCCTGTTTTGATTCTGTTTTACCTGGTAGGGTTGGTGTTCCTTTAAATATGATAAAAAATGAGTATACTCAATTGGCTTCATTTCTGGAAGTTTTAAGAGGACAGACTCTGTACAGTGTCTTTGTTGTTGAATTCTTGCCCTGGGTTTCAAATGGGAGAGAATTAGCAAAGTGGTTTTTGGTATTGTAGTTTGGGCTGCAATTCAGTTGATGGTGCTTGAAAGCAATGGGGTGGTAGATAGTTGCTCCTTTGTGTAACTTTGGATTTACAGCTGTGCTTTGTGGTGTGAGGGGTAGAGAGGTGACATTCCCCTGTACCCCACCCCGACCAGGTCCACTCCTGAGCCTTGTGGGAGGCAACTCTGAACTCTGACACTCTTCCTGCTATTATTATTATTTTTGTTAGATGTTTCAGGTCATGAGCATCCCTCAGGCAGAGACCTGGTAGGGAAATAAGCCACACTCTTACTGGATTAGCCCTGTTGAGGGAGGCATGCCTAGGTCCCACAACAGCCTGAGAATCTGTGCAACTCATCGCTCTCAATATTCTGAGAGTGTGGCTCCCTCCTATACCTGGAAATTGGTCTCAGAGTCCAGCTCAGCTCTCCTGAGCTGTGGGCCACAGCCCTGGAGCACTAGTACCTGCTGCTGGCTTCCTCTTCTGGACCCTTGAGTTTGTATTAATAGTAAAGCTAGGATCCCAAAGGTCCATGGCAAGAGTGGAAAGTTTCCCAGTCCCTTCACTCACTCCAGCCCCAGGAGCTGTTCAGGAGCAGAAACCAGCCTCAGCATTCAGGCACCCCACACAGGGTCCCCAGCTTCCTTCTTCTTTGGCTTTAGCGTCTATGTCTTTATTTCCATCCACATTTCTCTCCATAGATCTATTTAAATTATGTTGGTTAGTTGAAATTCTGGTCTATTTCCATGGGAGTGGCATTTCTTGGCTGCATTTAGTTGGCCATCTCCTTTTTGTGATTCTTTGTGACTTTATGGATGAAATTTTTAAACCAGATCCAGATGATCTTCTAGGCCTTTAGTGATATGGACTTTGCTTGGTGCTCCAACCAAAGTTTCCAACTTTACCACTATTCTATGCTACATTGCTCTTTTTCAGATTGTACCTTCATTTTGAACTTTCTTTCCCTTGTTTATTCAGTTAATGTTTCCTCTGAAAAGGTGCTAATGCAACAGTATATCTGGGGAGGATGTCATTGCTACCCCTATCACAGACTGTATTTTAAGTAATCTTCTCTGTAGTCTCTTAGCACTGTATACATATTGGTTTTGGAATTCACACTTTAACATAAATGCATGAAAATATGTGTCTCCTTTACCAGACCATAAATACTAAAGGAATACTTTGTAATATAGCTCTGGAATTTGGTTTTTCTGTATTTAAATGATTGCAAAGATTGTTTTATTTGATTTCACTTTTTATATGACTACCAGTATTTTTATAATGTTTCATACATTTCATAATATGAAATATATAGCACTTTGCCAAATAACAAAACTTCAACTTACCATAGCTTGAACCGCCATAATGTGTGGGAAATAATTGTACCACAACCAAACTTTCAGCTAAACTTACCTGAATTGAGGCCCAGATATAAATTCCTTTTACACTATTTTTATAGTGATGCATCAAGTTATAAAAATGTTAATTAAGAGATTTTAGAGAATGTTTATATTTTTGTAATTTATTATGCAAATTAAGTTATGCTTAAACATGTAGATCATCTCCCTAAAATCCAAAGAGAGAAAAATTAAATTAGTGAGAGCGTGCCACTTTGAAGGTTGTAAAAGGAGTTAAAATTGTTGGCTCTCAGGTAATTTTATATGAATATCAACTCTTATAAGGAGCATTAAAAAAATGCTATAGGTATGTTACAAAATCTAATTTCTTTATGCTAATTTAATTCAGATAATGGTGATTTTTGTTGTTGTTGTTGTTTTGTTTTGTTTTTTGGGAAAGTAGTCTCCCATGGTTCCTGAGTGTCCTTACAGATCCTTGCTGAGTATTTCAAACAGCAAGGCCCAATGTCTCCTGGTAATAAGCAGTGCTAGTCACATCAACACTTAAGTAGGTCAAGAAAACCATGTAACTACTATGCAATTCCTTGCTCCCCAAGAGATGGGGATGGCTTATTCTTTGCTTGCTACAAGAAGTACTGAGCTCTCGAACTGGACTCCTTTGTGGTGATACCATCCACCTCACCACACCCTCCATCAGGGACCATCTTGTCCCCCCATGGGACTCTACCTTAGAAAATCCTTCATTATCATGCCAAAGCTCCTGCTGTTTGCTCTGTGGTAAGTAATAAACTATTTTGCTGGATTTCTTGAGTTTCAGCACTATTGAGTTCTGGAAAACCTACCTGCTTTCTTTTCTTAGTCATCTTATCACTCTTTACTGTAGTCTCAAGTTGGGATTCTTCCCTGATAGATTTCTTCTCATTCTAATTAAGTGTGTTTCATATTCAAATATAACCATAGTCTCAATATATGGTATTTCTCTTATGGAACAAATGAAACTGTATACCATGTGAAAAACATAAGGACTGCTATATACAGTACTTTGGCTGTAGCTACCAATTTATAAGGACTTTTAAAATTGGATGTATGACATACAGGCTGATGTATTTGAAGACCACTGCCCCCCCCTTTTTTTTTTTTTTTTACTATCTTTGGTCCTTCATAATTTGAAGACATGCTTCATTATGCTTTATTTTAATTATACTTTAAGTTCTGGGATACATGTGCAGAATGTGCAGATTTGTTACGTAGGTATACATGTGTCATGTTGGTTTGCTGTACCCATCAACTCGTCATCTACATTAGGTATTTCTCCTAATGCTACCCTTACCCTTGCCCCCGACCCTGACAGGCCCCGGTGTGTGATGTTTCCTTCCCTGTGCCCATATGTTCTCATTGTACAACTCTCACTTAAAAGTGAGAACATGAAGTGTTTGGTTTTCTGTTCTTGTGTTAGTTTGCTGAGAATGATGGTTTCCAGCTTGATCCATGTCCCTGCAAAAGACATGAACTAATTCTTTTTTATAGCTACATAGTATTCCATGGTACATATGTGCCATATTTTCTTTATCCGTGCTGATACTCATGAGCATTTGGTTTGGTTCCAAGTGTTTGCTATTGTGAATAGTACTGCAGTAAACATACATGTGCATGTATCTTTATAGTAGCATGATTTGTACTCATTTGGGTATATACCCAGTAATGGGATTGCTGAGTCAAATTGTATTTCTGGTTCTAGATCCTTGAGGAATCTCCACACTGT
>NW_012114544.1:6953985-7054480 GCF_000951035.1 Colobus angolensis palliatus | reverse complement strand
GATTCTGGATATTATTAGCCCTTTATCAGATGGATAGATTGCAAAAATTTTCTCCCATTCTGTAGGTTGCCTGTTCATTCTAATTATAGTTTATTTTGCTGTGCAGAAGCTCTTTAGTTTAATTAGATCCCATTTGTCAATTTTGGCTTTAGTTGCCATTGCTTTTGGTGTTTTATTCATGAAGTCTTTGCCAATGGCCATGCCCTGAATGGTATTGCCTAGGTTTTCATCTAGGGTTTTTATGGATTTAGGTCTTACATTTAAATCTTTAATTCATCTTGAGTTAATTTTTGTATAAGGTGTAAGGAAGGGGTCTAGTTTTCAATTTTCTGCAATACAGCTAGCCAGTTTTCCCAACACCATTTATTAAATATGGAATCCTTTCCCCATTGTTTGTTTTTGTCAGGTTTGTCAAAGATCAGATGGTTGTAGATGTGTGGTATTATTTCTGGGGCCTTTGTTCTGTTCCCTTGGTCTATATATCTGTGTTGGTACCAGTACCATGCTGTTTTGGTTACTGTAGCCTTGTAGTATAGTTTGAAGTCAGGTAGCTTGATACCATCTTCAGTAGTTTTTTCTAATTCTGTGAAGAAAGTCAGTGGTAGCTTGATGGGAACACCATTGAATCTATAAATTACTTTGGGCAGTATGGCCATTTTCACGATATTGATTCTTCCTTTCCATGAGCATGGAATGTTCTTCCATTTGTTTGTGTCCTCTCTTATTTCCTTGAGCAGTGGTTTGTAGTTCTCCTTGAAGAGGTCCTTCACATCTCTTGTAAATTGTATTCCTAGGTATTTTATTCTCTTTGTAGCAATTGTGAATGGGAGTTGGCTCATGATTTGGCTCCCTGTTATTGGTGTATAGGAATACTTGTGATTTTTGCACATTGATTTTGTATCCTGGGACTTTGCTGAAGTTGCTTATCAGCTTAAGGAGTTTTTAGGCTGAGACGATGGAGTTTTCTCAATATACAATCATGCCATCTGCAAACAGAGATAATTTGTCTTTTTCCCTTCCTGTTTGAATACGCTTTATCATTATGTTCTTAAAATATTCATTCAGCTGGGCGTGGTGGCTCATGCCTGTAATCCTAGCACTTTGGGAGGCCGAGGTGGGTGGATCACCTGAGATCAGGAGTTTGAGACCAGCCTGGCCAACATAAAATGCAAAAATTAGCTGGGCATGATGGCGTATGTCTATAATCCCAGCTACCTGGGAGGCTGAGGCAGGAGAATTGCTGGAACCCGGGAGATGGAGGCTGTCATGAGCCGAGATCATGCCACTGCACTCCAACCTGGGTGTGACAGAGTGAGAGACTGTCTCAATTAAAAAAAAATTACTCAGTGTAATTATTGATGTGATTACTCTGATTGTTATCCATTTGCACCAATGTTCATTGTAATATACACATGAAAATTGAAACTCCATCCAATAAGCTTATTTTTTTCTGAAATAAATTTAGTTTCATTACATTTAAGTTAATTCTAAGAAAACCTTTGCTTCTACTGTTCTTAATCTTTTCTTTCTGCTTCTTTCATGTCTATAAAACAGATTTTCTGTAGATACACCACTCAAGGAACATGAGAAAGCAATTTTTTTCAATTGTAGGGCTTCCTCAACTCTGTCATTTAGTAATATGCATGGTGAAATTTTAAGGGAAAGCATAGTGCTATTTTTGGCTTCCAAAAATCAATTTACCATGAAATCCATCCTTCCCCACCTCCAGCAAAGAAACAAAATAGTAAATAGTGAACCTTGGTGAAAGACTGTTCCCATAGAATGCTGTGATATACCTCTTTGGTTGTATACTGACAAAATATAGCAAACGATTTGTGTTCTAAAGTTCTGTATGTTGTTGTGTATTGGTGGAAAGATGAATTTGTTAGTTTATACAAATTTGAAGCCATGATTTTTTTTTTGTAATATTGTCAACCATAGCTTCTTGAATGATTATTGCAGTACACGTTAGCATTAGTAGTGATTTTCTTTTTCAAATCCAAATTACAGATCTTTACACACACAAAAAAGATTTTACTATTATTATTATTACTTTTAATGCTATTTATTATCAATGTAAAATATTATACAATTGCTCAGTAAAAAACCTTTCACTGAGCAATTGCTGTTGAGCACTTTTCCCACTATTGATGAGTATCCCCTCTATTGAGCACTATTCCCTCTATTTATAGGTGAGTAATTGATCTAGAATATTTAGCAATTGAACAAAGTGAAATGATAGTGCTCTAGATTTAAGCTGAATCTTTCTGATAAGAACACTCAAACTACAAACAAGCACATACTGTGCTTCCATTAGCAAAAAAATGCACATGTTTAGATAAACTATATATTGCTGATATTAAAATTAAAAATTAAATTGATGGGGACTGTAGAGTTAATAAAATTATCATGTGGCCTTTTGTTATCTTTTGTTGTTAATTATAATGTTTACTCAAATAACAGGATAGATGAGATCTAAACTATAGCCTTGATTTTAATAAGCACATGACTTTTTCATACATGTCATTCCATTGCATTTGATTCAGTTTTTATATTGCTGCTATAGCAGAATGCCACAGACTGGGTAATTTATAAAGAAAAAGAGTTTATTTGTCTCACAGTTCTTGAGGCTGGGAAATCTAAGCTCATGGTATTATCACCTAGCGAAGGCTTTCCTGCTAGGTTCTAACATGGCAGAAGGCTATGTGAACACACAAGACACAGAGAGGAAATGAGGGCCAAAGTTATCTGTTTATCAGGAGCCTACTCCCACAATAACTAGCCCACTCTTGTGGTAATGGCATTAATCCATTCAATAGGGTAGAGCTCTCATGAACTAATCACCTGTTAAAGACCCTGCCTCTTAATACTGTTACAGTAGCAATTGGTTTCAATCTGAGTTTTGGAAAAGACATGCAAACCATAAATTTCCCTGAATGCTTTTCTGCATTTTAATTTCTCTTTTAGGGTCATTATAAGCCAATATAATAAGAAATACTTTTGGAGAGTGAAATTTGAGTAATTAAACAATTCAGCAGATCTGAATCTCAAACCAAATAGTTTTAAAACGTGTCTTGTTATAATCTATAGAAATTTCTTGTTTCTTTACTTTTCCATCACAAGTATCTTAGAACATATAAATGGTATCTTGGTTATGTGAGGGGATTGGTGCTTTCAGAGGTAGCCCAAGTGACTCTTTTTGCTTTTTAACCACTGTTTCTTATTAGTATCCTAATCATATCATTTGTGCATCTACAGGGGAAGGTATTCCTGAGGGCACTTGAACTTGGCAAATGATATTTAAAATGAGCAATAGTGAAAACCTTTGTGAAACTGGGTTTGGAAACACAGAACTAAAACCTAGCTTAAAGACCAGCTTGCTTTCTTAAGGTGTTACTATATGTAATGGTATGTTTTAAGGGATTAGATTTATCCATTTATAAACCTACATCAGTGTAGAAAGTGAATTGCTCTGCTTTTCCTATAGAGAGAAAATATCATGAGCATATTAATTTTAAATTAAGCCAGATAACAAGATCTATATATGAATAATAGGATTTATAGTTTTGGGGAAAAATTACAAAAAAGGTTTTAATGAGAAAATATTACTTATCCTAAACAGAACTATGTTAGTAAAATGCCTATGCAATATAATTTATAATGCTTGGATAATATTAAAATGTGATGAATGAGTAAAACTTAATAATCTTTGGGATATTTAGAGGTTTTCTAATTAGATAAAACAAGCAATTAAATTCACTTATAAGGACATCCTTGTAAGGACAGATAAACTATCACTGCACCATCCAAATATGATTTTGCCAATTTTACTTTCCAATTAAGTTCAGAAATGGCAAGATTGTGTTGCTGCAAGTAAGTGTCATTTATTCTTCATTTCTGTATTTAGCAATGAATTATTAACCATCTACTATTTATGCTGTCCTATGTTCAAGGAACTGGGTATGTAAAAGTCAATAAAGCACAGCCTGTTCTGTCAAGTATTTCAAGTAAGAAAAAATTCAATTAGCTCCTTTGTTAATTGCATGCTTTATTTGCTGGAAAACTTGAAGTTTTGTGCCTTGGGCAATTATTTGTATACATTAAAAGCAAGACTTCAGAGTCTTCAGATGTCTTTGTTGCTGTTTATGATTGTGTTTAAAAGAGTATTTTATGTATCATTAGATAAAGAAAATGTGTAAACATACTGTTATGTCCAGCCTAAAGCAGGACTAAATCATTACAATCTAGTGAAACAGTTTATTCTCAATGTTGAATTATGGTGTGTTAAAAATGATGAACTTCTATCATTTCCTTAAACTGTCTAAAATAGAGTTTCATGAACCATTTCAGATAATTTGGGAAAACTCTGATGATGTATGTTACTTAAACGCAGTAGCACTTTGTAGAGTTGTCTAACTGAATGTTTCCTTTGCTCTGAGTTTTCTGAAGTGGATACTCCTCTACTCCTCTGCAACAAACAATTTAAAGAAGTTTAACTCCTGACAGCCTTTTACTACATCAAAGCCCAGCACACTGATATACTATATTGTTCACCTGTGATCCTCTTTTATGATATTTTTATCTTCAGCTATTCTAAGATTGCCACTTACTGTGTATAGAAGGGCAAATAGGGTTAAGCAAAGGAAAAGTTAACACAATGAGAGAAAAAAGTTTCCTGATGGTACTACAGTGCTAGAGGGTCAGTTCTATTTATAAAAGAAGATGTGGATTAGCTCACTGAACATTTACAATTCAGATGACAAGAAGACACTTTTAAGAGCTGATTTGCTATTCTCAGGCCAGTGCTCATGCCAAGTGAGCTAAAGTAACTTCACTAGCTGAGCTAGTGGAAGTACTTAATATACTCATCTAAGATCTCCGTAAGAGTAGCTTTTTGGCTGCAACAAGGCCTGAAGCTGTCAACCTTCTCCACTGTCACCAGTAGATATCACTGCAGTCAATTAGAATTACTATAGAGGATTTGAGCAGACACACACATATATCTTTTCGTTCTTGCATAGGCAGCTGCCCAAAGGTCACTAATCCGTGACTGGAGGGAGGAAGTCTTGGCAGTGATGCAGCTTGTGCATTGACTGAACAGCTATAATCATCTGTCCAAACGTCTTAGTAGGGAGCATCAGACTGATTTCTCAACACGGGGAAATGAGTTTCCTTTTAAAACCAGTGTGATATATATTGGTATAATTAAACAGATTAACCTTAGTCACAAAGGCAACTTTCCTGTAATTTGAAAATGAACAGACAAAAACTGGAAAAAGGAAATGAACATGTTAAGTGTTCACCCTCTAAGTATTTCCCGTAATAGTAATAATTGTAATAACAATAAGCTTGGTGGTACGTTTTTTTTTTTTGCAAATGTTTCTTCAATAATGAAAAACATTTGGGTGGCTCACACCTGTAATCCCAGCCACTTTGAGAGGCCAAGGAGGGATGATCGCCTGAGCTCAGGAGTTCAAAACCAGCCTGGCCAACATGGTGAAACCCCATTTCTACCAAAAATACAAAAAAATTAGACGGGTGTGGTGGCATACACCTGTAGTCCCAGCTCATCCTGAGGCTGAGGCAGGAGGATTGTATGAGCCGGGGAAGTGGAGGTTGCAGTGAGCTGAGATTGCGTCACTGTACTCCAACCTGGGAGACAGAGTGAGACCTCATCAGAAAAAACAAAAATAAGAAAAACATCTGGAAACTAACTGTTTATTATAAACATGAGTAATTATATTATTCACTATTTTAACTTAAAGATTTTGGCAGTTAAGCACTCTATTACCTATATTGTTTAATTAATTTGAATTATAACTCAACATGTTTTTATATTCTAAAAGATTGTTTCACATTCTGGGTTTTCAAAAAGTATGAATTGTGTGGCAGAGAAGGAATAATTTTTCTATTCCTGAAAGTTAACTAATTATTTATTAGAAAGTCAGAAATATGTAGAAAGCAAGGGGATATTTGAGACAGTGATATGAAATAAATAAGTGGTATAAAATTAAGAAAATTAATATTAGAGTTTCCTTTGAGGTAATCCTTTATTTGTTTATTTTTTTCCTTGAGACAGAGTCTCACTCTGTTGTGCAGGCTGGAATGCAATGGCGTGATCTTCGCTCAGTGCAACCGCAACTCCCAGGTTCAAGTGATTCTCCTTCCTCAGCCTCCTGAGCTGCTGGGACAACAGGCGTCTGCCATCATGCCTGGATAATTTTTGTACTTTTTTTTTTTTTAGTAGAGATGGGGTTTCTCCATCTTGGCCAGGCTAGTCTTGAGCTCCTGACCTCAGGTGATCCACCTGCCTCAGCCTATCATGAGATACTATACTATTATTGTCAGAAGTAATTAATTCCAACAATTCTTTTTGATAAAAAGTTATTTTATACATTATACTGCCATGCTTACACCATGGCACAAAAAGAAAACCACACCCATTATATTTATAAAGTAAGTAAATTATTACATAGATTCTGAGAAGCATGACTTTAAGCAAATGCCTGTATAATACTAAGTGAAATGAATTATTAAAATTAATATTATAGTGTGTTTCAAACTATTACTTCAGTTTACGGAAATAATAATCTACACAGAGTTGACACATAGCTAATTCTACGGGGGAAAAAAAACTAGCATTCACCTTGATTATCTTCGTGTTTTATTTGAAAGGTCATTAGATTATGAGTTCATATTTTTAGATTGCATATTGTAAGAGCTTTAGACGGATGGTTCAGAGGTTAGATGGCTTCAAGTCTCAAACAGTCACAAAGGGGTGCAGCAACTTGGATCATTATGTCTGTCTTCACTGAATGAACACTCAAAGCAAAAAGTGTGAAACCTTCTCTCTTACCTCTCTCTGTATCAGAAATAAAATTATCTCTCTTTTTTCTCTCTGAATAAAATTGCAGTGAAAAAAAGATGCTGAGAAATGACTTTCTGGTAAGGAAGAAAGAGGAGGAAATGTTTTGATGGTTAGGACTGAATAGCGTCTGCCATATACACTCTAATTGAAAAAAGAAAGGCCATTTTTTTGTTGTTGTTGTTTGTTTGTTTGTTTGAGACGGAGTTTCCCTCTTGTTGCCCAGACTGAATTACAATGGCGAGCTCTCGGCTTACTGCAACCTCCGCCTTCCGCCTCCCGCCTCCTGCCTCACGGGTTCAAGCGATTCTCCTGCCTCAGCATCCCGAGTAGCTGGGATTACAGGCATGCGCCACCACACCCAGCTGATTTTGTATTTGTAGTAGAGACGGGGTTTCTCCATGTTGGTCAGGCTGGTCTCGGACTCCCGACCTCAGGTGATCTGCCCTCCTCGGCCTCCCAAAGTGCTGGGATTACAGACGTGAGCCTCCTCGCCCGGTCAAGGCCATCTTTTAAATTCCTCATTTAAATAGGTGTGAAATGAGAGTCATGCCATTTGCATTATGTGTGTGTTGGTAATCCCGGAATCTGGTTGTAGTAGCAATATCACCTTTGAAACTTTTGTGGCTTGTGAACATTTAAAAATCACAGAGAGAAGAGTCTCATTGATGAAGAACATTATTGCATTTGATTACCTTGATAAAACTTATCAGTTTTACACCTTTCTCAAGTCATAATTATGAATAATTGATATTTACGGAGTAAACAGTTTGTCAACAATAAACATAATTGACATGACTTGTTTTTCAATTACATAACATTTTAGCTTATAATGAACGTATAAAATATAATGGAACTGAGTAAGAACATTGGGAGATGCATCTTTAAAGTGTCCTGTTAAGTTGGAGACTGATTTATGGTGAACCACACAAAAATACTGTATATTGAGAAGATAAAAATTATTGTGTATCCAGCCACATTTTGCCCCTTAAGATTGGGGGAAGCAAAATTGGGGCTGGTATTTAGTGCCATGACAGATTTATGCTATTTTCCTTCTATTTTTCATTTTGCTATTTGACATGCTAAAATAGCAAATGGAGATAATAAAGAAGGGACTTGTTTGTAGACTAATTGGAAATAAATCTCAGACCTTTGATAAAGGACATATTACTGGAAAGATTTGCATTGAATTATGTTGCCAAATTCAAAGCTCTGTATAAATGAGATTCAAATAAATGTAATATTTTGAAAAAAGTTATCTCCCTGCTCTAATTTGTTTCTAGTAAGTGCAAAAGCACTTTAGAAGAGTAAAAGCTCTGTGATAAGTATCACTCTCAAAATATAGTGCACAATTTTATATTGAACTTAATCTTGAATATCTACATTGACTTCCCATAATATCCTGAACTTTTAAGGCAAACATTTTTCTTGCCTAACCATATATTTCAATATTGTTTTAAAGTTTGATTGCTTTCCAGAAGACTGTTGTCATCTGCCTGCTGATTTATTCACTGAAGGTGTTAGAAGTGCCCAGCAAAACATCATGTGCAAATAGACCAATATCACATGCATTTGTGACTGATAGTGATGATGATGACATTATAACCAATCTACTCCATTGTCCTATTTGCTTGGAAAATACTGTCTATATTAAATCAATGAAAATGTTTTATTCATTATTGCAAGTCACATAATATCACATAATTCATGAATGTTAAGGCAGTCTGTTTAGATAGCATAAGTTTTAATGTTTATAAGTAAAATTAAGGTATTAATCTGACTACTAAGGAATTTTATAGAGCATTTGATTATCTCATTGCTGTGAAGATATATATATATATATATAGCTTAATCTATGTGGATGGGAATAAGTAAATAGATAAAGTGTTCCAGGAATTGGTTCCTGTAAATTTACTGAGATAGATTTTATCTTTTTTTCCACTTTAATTCCTTATTTTTATTCCAACACAAAGGATCAAACAAAGGAATTCCCGGGCTTCTCTAAAATGTTTTATCCTTTTCTAAAAGCTTTTATTATCCTTTAGAAGTATTTATTGAGTACTTACTGTATGCTGGAAACTTTATTAGGTATTAAAGATACCCAGTTTGCATTTATTTATCCTCATGTCTTACCCAAAGAAATTGTATCCTTCTAGTAGGCTCACTTAGGTGTCTACTATAATTCTCAACACACTATCTTGCCTCACTGTATGTTCCTTGTGTATTCCATGATGCAGAAACTGTACTGGAGTTCCAGAGAAAATGTGTAGAGAGTTTAGAAAAGGCCTTTTCAAAAAAGCATGTCAACAGCATTTTAATCAAAATATAGTATGTATGATTTGCAAATTATCTTCTCTTTTCGTATAAACTCCATCACGTTATCTGCTCCGCTAACACAGAATATTAGCATTTGACAGCACGTGCAACACACGCACACACACCCACAACATACACAAGTAGAATGAGACTCTTGGAGAAGTACTCCCTCCCCTCTTTACCATTGGAATAGAATTAAACAGTTGGGCTTTGTGGAAGGAAACTGGGGTAGAAGATGAAGCCCTAGGTGAACATTAGGAAGATTATTGGTTCTAGTACAGGCACTGACTTTCATTTTTTCATCTTAATGCCTCGGTTTTCCTTTTAAGGAGTTTTTGTTTTGTTTTGTTTTGTTTGTTTGTTTGTTTTGAGATGGAGTCTCGTTGTCTCCCAGGCTGCAGTGCAGTGGCGCCATCTCGGCTCACTTCAAGCTCCACCCCCTGGGGTTCATGCCATTCCCCTGCCTCAGCCTCCCAAGCAGCTGGGACTACAGGCGCCTGCCACCACGCCAGGCTGATTTTTTATATTTTTAGTAGAGACAGGGTTTCACCGTATTAGCCAGGATGGTCTCTATCTCCTGACCTCGCGATCAGCCCGCCTCGGCCTCCCAAGGTGCTGGGATTACAGGCGTGAGCCACTGTGCCCGGCTTAAGGTGTTTTCATACTTAGCTTGCTACCTCACATATTAATGAAAATTATATATATGTATAGCTATAATCCATCTTATAATATATTTTTTTACTTTAAATTTTCCTAATAAGCATACAAAATGGTCAGGCAAAGTGTCTCATGCCTGTAATCTCAGCACTTTGGGAGGCTAAGGCAGGCGGATTGCCTGAGGTCAGGAGTTCGAGACAAATCTGGCCAACATGGTGAAACCTTGTCTCTACTAAAGATACTAAAAAAATTAGCCAGACGTGGTGTCGTGCACCTGTAATCCCAGCTACTCAGGAGGCTGAGGCAAGGAAATTGCTTGAACCAGGGAGGTGGAGGTTGCAGTGAGCCGAGATCGTGCCACTGCACTCCAGCCTGGGTGACAAAAAAAATAAAACATACAAAATTTAGTTAGATATCTTTTGTTCCTTAAGAAAGTATTTTATTACTATGAGATTGGTCACCACATTTAATATGCTCTACCATGAACATTTAAAAATCTAAAGTAATATTTTGATTTAGTATTACAATGCCATTATATATGGTATAAAAATAAGAGCCATTTCAAACCAATTTTTACCTATATAAAGACTTAAGTTTTTATTTAATAATTCAAATTAATTTGTTGAAAATGCATTATTTTTATTCTCAACCCTTCTTAATCTCAGCTATTATATTCAAAAACATATAATGAAGAATTACTAAGAACAAGAAGTATTCCATGTTGTAGTTTGACAGGAAGAAATACAATTCACTCTATAAATCAAATTTATTATGATTATCATTAAGATCAAAGCAAATTTCTTTACTTGAATTACATATTCTTCTTTCATAGTTAAAACAATAAATTTATAAATATGGCCTTTTGTATGTCTTAGGCATTTGATAATATGTATGAGTCAATATCGTGTGTCATTATAAAATATGTTTAACATGTATATAGTTGAATGCATTTACATTTCTAAAAGTAAAGTGTTCTCTGAGATCATTTGATAATATTTGTTAAAATACATATATGTGAAATACTTCGCATTTATTTCACTAATTTTTTTTTTTTTTTTGAGACAGAGTCTCATTCTGTCTCAGCTCACTGCAACCTCCACCTCCTGGGCTCAAGTTGTTCTCCTACCTCAGCCTTCCGAGGAGCTGGGATTACAGGCGCACACCACTACACTCGGCTAATTTTTGTATTTTTAGTAGAAACGAGGTTTTACCATTGGCCAGGCTGATCTTGAACTCCTGACCTCGGGTGATTTCCCCACCATAGCCTCTCAAAGTGCGGGATTACAGGTGTGAGCCACTCTGCCTGGCCCAAAGTTTGTTTTTCTTTTTGCATTTCTTATTAGGATCTTGAGGAAGTGCAGAAACAGACTTTTTAACAGACTAGATTCTTTGAATTCCATGTTCCTTGTTCTACTGGAGGTTCTTTTGGTTACAAATAATGGAAATTCATTGAGCTACTTAAGAAAACAGGAGCAGAGTGTTAACATTGTTAGTTCTTCAGTGTTCAGATATCCCCTAGAGTAGGAGGACAGGAAAGAAGAAATCAAGTGAATCTGGAATGTTAATTATAATCAGTTAATTCTGTTTTTACTTTTCTCTCTCTCAATTCTTATCCACCTCTTCCTGTGTATCTTCTCCTGTAAAAAAAGGACCACTCCCCTCTCTCACTGGAATTGTATTTCTCAGGTCAGCACTTTTTATTGTTAAAAGAAAAAGTGACACAGCAATAAAATCATAGAGTTAATGTGAGCAAACAGCAATTCCTTAACTGGGAAGCATCAATCCAAAAGAGGTTTAGTACTCTGATAAAACATCACATGCAAATATTTATAGAGTAAACAGGGAAGTAAAACAAATAAATTCTTTGGTTACAGTTACAAAATTACTTTCTTTGGTTTACCTTGCTAGGTCATGTAACTGTGTGTTAATTGGCTGTTTTGGATTACCTAAGGTTAAGTTTTGTTTTTCTGAAACACAAGCATTTAGCAGAAATGACCCAAGTTTAGTTTCATTTATGTCTGTAGTCTTAAGCAACGTTAAGGCTATTTTTAAGGCCTTGCTGATTTTGTTTGTTCAGGGACTTTTCGGGCACGATCTTCATTTTATTTTGCCTCAACACTTCAGGATGTTGAATCTATGTAATCTTTCAACTTTCGTGCCAATGCCTAACTGTTAAGACTAAGTTCCTAGAAGAAGACTGTGATTGGTCTAGCTTAGAGTATCTCCTAAATGTGATTCATTTGTTTGGATTTTGATAGTAAGAGTTTGAGGAGAAAGGGTGGGATTCTGTAGAAACAGCCTGGTCTATGGGTGAGGATAGTTCTCAGGAAGTAAGCTAATGTCTTAAAGACTGTCTAATATAGACTTTTAGTACAGATAATTAGAACTTTAAAAATTTTATACTCTCATGTTTTTGTGGAAAATACAAGATTTTTGAAAAATTGAAAGCTCTAGAGCCTGGAATACAGGGATTAAGGTCCCTGTTCTTCCTTTCATGAAGAGCATACACTTTGGTAATACAATGTATCCATTAGTGGTTCTTCATTTTCAGAATGGTTATATTGACAGTTTTATTGACTATGTTGCATAGAATCTCTTCTAGGAAACCTTTCCTATCAGGAGGCATCAAAGTGGTTGCTCTATATACATTATATCTTAGCTCTTGTGACAGTGGTGATGGTTGATTGAACAAAATGGACACCTGAATGAAGCCCAGCCACTTGATTGGTGAGACAAAAACTCAAATTCTCTTACCACTGCCAAGTGGAGGTGGCTCCTTGAGCTCCTAGACCAGGATTCTTGAAAATTTTTAGTTCCCAAGAAGCTACACTGTCTTAGCAGTCGTTACAGATGATGAGCTCTGCATTCTTATTACAGTAAAATCTCTGTCTCATGTGAGTTCTTTCTTCTAGCTAAAATAACTCTACTTATAAAACAGAGAACATTATCACAATATAGACTAAAGCATTTTGAACACAAATTATGTGCCAGACATTGATCTAAATAAGTTCTGTATAATTCAGTTAATTATCACAATACTTATGCAACATAGGTGATATAATGATTTCTATATTAACAAGTAAAGAACTTAAAGCATTGAGTTGAGCAGTATGTAAAATCTGATGAACTTGGCTGGGTGTGGTGGCTCAACCTGTATCCCTAGCACTTTGGAAAGCCAAGACGGCACATCTCTAGAATCCAGGAGTTTGAGACCAGCTTGGGCAACAGGGAGAAATCTTGTCTCTACAAAAACAAAGCAAAACAAAAATTAGCCAGGCATGGTAGGATGCACCTCTAGTCCCAGTTACTTGGGAGGCCGAGAGGCGGGAGAATCCCTGTAGCCCGGGAGGTTGAGATGGCAACAAAAACTATGTGTTAAAAAGTGGCGGCCGGGCGCGGTGGCTCAAGCCTGTAATCCCGGCACTTTGGGAGGCCGAGACGGGCGGATCACGAGGTCAGGAGATCGAGACCATCCTGGCTAACACGGTGAAACCCCGTCTCGACTAAAAAATACAAAAAACTAGCCGGGCGAGGTGGCGGGCGCCTGTAGTCCCAGCTACTCGGGAGGCTGATGAGGCAGGAGAATGGCGTGAACCCGGGAGGCGGAGCTTGCAGTGAGCTGAGATCCGGCCACTGTACTCCAGCCTGGGCGACAGAGCCAGACTCCGTCTCAAAAAAAAAAAAAAAAAAAGTGGCTTAGCCTCAGAACAAGGAAAATGTTTTTGTATTAGTGTTATTTTCATTTTTAGATGAGAAGTGACTATTACTAGATGAAGGAACTGATGCTTCAAGTGTTTGAGGGACTTACCCAATTCCTCAAAACTAATTGATACTTAGTAGAGAATGTGAATTCAGATAGATCTGGCTCCTTATTAGGTGTTTTGAAAGTAATAACTTTGGTTATTGTGCAAAATAAAATAAAACAACCAATTCTCAGTGTTCTGTTTCAGAGACTTAGTTACATGTATACTGCCTTTTGTAGCCCACACCTTCAGCTGAAAAAATTGATACCTATGTACGTGTCTCAGAGATCATATTCCTTTACTGGTGCATGCTACTTAACAAATATCCAATATATATAATATACACATTAGGTATTCAGCAACAGAACAAACTAGGTCAGATTTTTAGTTTTATTCACTGTGTGACTGTAGCCAAATCACTTAATCATTCTACTCCAACTATTGATACAGAGATTATCATTAACCCCCAAGAGCATCCAGGAGCAGTGCCAGGAATGCTGGATTTCAGTAGCCTTGTAGACTGTGTATTGTCTTACTCTTATTGCACACAACGGTCAGTGTCTGCCACTATAAAAAGGATTCCCATGGTTTCAAATTAGGATATAGAAATGAATTTGAGATTTTTAACATACTCTTACTTTTTTTTGTAATTTTGCTTGGGATCCATTAAGTAATGATTTTCAGGGGGTGATTTGATGATTCATGATTGGTATATTCATTAAATATAAATCAAGTACAACAATGTGAATACATTTAATATTACTCAACTATGCACTTAAAAATGGTCATGATGGTAAATTTTAGTATGCATGTTTTACCACAATTAAAAATAACAAACAGCACGTTGAAATGTATTATACTGAAATATTTATAAAACTAAAATCCACATACAAATAATCTTCATTATACTATTCTCAATATTTAATTTAGTAAATAATAATGAAATAAACTTAGAAAGGGACAAATAACTTATTTTCTATAGTTATTAAACCAATGGACATTATTTTATATAAGTCAACATTTTCTGTAACAGAATAGTTTTCCCTAAATATAGGATGACAATAGATTTAGTTGTCTAGTTGTCATTACTGGAACAGTTTTGAAAGTGAGAGGGGTATAAGGAACAGTCAGACCATGGCAGCAGTTATAAGCTAAACCTGAGCCCCTACTCTTTATAAGCAATGATGAAACTGAAGCCCACATTGCTTGAGTGCTAGGTCAAAGAAAGTATAAAAAGTAGCAACACTAGCATTTTTTTTCTCAGAGTTACCAACTGACTTTATTGTATTACCTTTGTTTTCTTTGAAAGCAATCATTTCTTGATATAAAACTAGTAGTTTGTGA
The DNA here is from genome assembly GCF_000951035.1 of Colobus angolensis palliatus. NCBI lineage: Eukaryota > Metazoa > Chordata > Mammalia > Primates > Cercopithecidae > Colobus > Colobus angolensis. The sequence continues at coordinate 7,039,555 of NW_012114544.1, read as the reverse complement.
ATTAGTTTCTATATTAAAACTTTACCAGTTAGTAATACAAGATAAATATGTAAAAAATACAGTTATAAATAAAAATTTAAAAAAATGCATATTTATTATCAGAACTATTATAAGCTATACTTTCCCAAAGAAGAATAAAAAATATAATGATTAAAGTGATACTTTATTTTTAATTAGAAATAATATAACATAGACTACTTTTGCTCTGTTGGTTTTCCCTTTTGAAGTTACAGAAGGACATACAACTAAGAATTATTTAAAAGTGTCAAATAAAACTCTTAAATAATTTTTAGCTTAACTTAATTTTCTTTTGCATTATAAGATTGAATAATGACATTAATTTGTCACAGTGAAGGTTTTTTTTTTTTTTTTTTTTTTTTTTGAGATGGAGTCTCACTGTATCGCTCAGCCTGGAGTGCAGTGGCATGATCTTGGCTCACTGCAACCTCTGCCTCTTGGGCTCAAGCGATTCTCTTGCCTCAGCCTCCCAAGAAGCTGGGATTACAGGCATATGCCACCACACCCAGCTAATTTTTGTATTTTTAGTAGAGAGGGTGTTTCACCGTGTTGGACAGGCTGGTCTCAAACTCCTGACCTCAAGTGATCCACTCGCATCTACCTCCAAAAGTGCTGGGATTACAGGCGTGAACCACCACACCCAACCTGTCACAATGAATGCACATAGCAGAAGAACATAGTTTTTTTTTCAGTAAGGCTTATCATTTACTTACAGTCAAAATTCCAAAAGAACATCTTAGCGAAGTTTTTAATCTTAAAAAGGTACAGTGTAAAATATCTAAAAAATGTTGCATCAAAATTGGTAAGTAGTTATCAAGTCACATAATTTTGGAGAGAACTATCTAACGTTGACTATTGCTTTAGTTACTATTATAAATGATGTATAGCTTAAAGACAGGTCATCAACTAGATGATTTACAGGCAAAATTAAAATAATAGATTATGCTTATGTTGATATTAGTGTATATTTTTAAATATTTACATATTGATATTTCAATGTATTTAAAAATTACACAATTAAGAGATTTTAGGAAATGCAGATTTTTTTTTTTTTCTTTTTTTTTGAGATGGAGTCTCTGTCACCCAGGCTGGAGTGCGGTGGCGCAATCTCCGCTCACTGAAACTCCGCCTCCCGTGTTCACGCCATTCTCCTGCCTCAGCCTGGAAATGCAGATTTTTATAGATGCTGTTAATAGATAAAAATAAACAAAAGCATGAATTTTTTTAAGGTTTAAAAACAGTATTAGATATACCAACATTTCTTAATGACAGCAATTGCCAATGTTTTACCATCATGCTGAAATTGTAAATCTGTGAATATATGAGTCACTAGTTTATTTCAGTAAATGATCACAAAGTTTTGGCATGGATAATCAAAATGTACCACAGTCATATAAAATAAAAATGGATACGGATATATTTCAATTTTTCCTTTAATTAGAAATAAAGCTATATATAATGATGAATAAATCAGAAGAAAATTACTTAGTTACTATAATTACCAAGTTTTATAAACACGCGTATTTTCTGAGGTTTTTTTCTAACTCTAGGGTTCAGTCATATTATATTGTGTTATACAGACAATAAAGAAATAGAAGGCAGGTGAAAACATTTATGAAGGAAAGGATACTTTTATTAAGAAAGCTTCAAAAAAGAGTAAGATTTTAGAGCATTATAAGAGAAGGGTAGATGTATTGGAAGAGGGTAGGAGGGATTCCTAAGGAGCTACCATGTGAGCAAAGACCTGTTTACAGTGAGGAAAGGAAGTATACCATGAAAATATATAGAATAAACAGATTTCTGCCAGAGAAAGTAATGAGTTATAAATGCTATGAGGTCATTATTGTTTTCTAAAGAAGCAGAAAGACTAGGGAGAGAATACCCACTGTCTGCTCATGAGAAAGAATGGGTTTTCTTGTGACCTTGACTTTATCATTTCAAGTGACTGAGCTTCTGTTTCCTTAACTGCACAGTGGAGACATAAATCTGCCTTAACTACCTCAGGGTTATGAATTGAAAATGTTTGTAAAAGCATGTGGAAACTTGTAAAGGGCTATGAAAATGTAAGCTGTTGTTTTAAAACTATTTTATTATATAACACAACTCAGATAGTCTGAACCCCTGTACCTTGTAGATAATGCACAAAGTAGACTTGTTGTTCACTTGGTAAAATGGGCAAGAGTTAATGTAACTTGATTTACTCCATAATTTCAAGGAAGTTTTAACCATTTAACCATTTTTATGCCTCTCAAATTTCTTTTCTAAGTCTTAATTTACTTATTGATAAAAAGGAGAAATAAAACTCAGTGTATAGATTTGTGGTAAAAACTTGATAAGATACTATGTATAAAGGACGGTACTTAGCAGAGTTCTTAGAATATATTAATTACCAAATAATCAATAGCTTTAATAGAGAAAATTGTCCCTTTATGGTGATTATAACCATGAGACGTTGTACTAAAATATACATAATCCCATAAATTCCTATGTAAGGTTCTTAATCACTGATGAAGAACATATAATTATACTATAAACCAATCATAGATAACAAATAAAATAAATTAAAAACACTAACTATGTTTGGAAGTCAGTGATTTCATTAAATAGTAAAGGTTTCAGAATAGTAGAAGCACTGAACTGATAAACACATTCACATTTTTAAGAATGTTATGTTTTGATTAATGAAAATAATTAAATACACACATCACTGACTTTTAATTTAAAAAGACAATTATATTATTTATAGACCTCTTGAATCATAAAAAATATGATAATTTTATTTGCCCAGTAATATTATTTTAAATAAAATAGTTCAACAGTTAGAAGCACGGTATATATATTTTTAAAGGATACAAAAACACAGAATTTTATAATTTGACAAATACATATTTAGAAACTAATCTGTATTAAGGTTTACAGATACAATGGTGAAACAAAATTTTTTCCACAATTAATATCACCTTCTAATTTGTACACATTATTATAATGTAATGTAGTAAGTTATGTGAAAGAAGAGTAATGTAATAAGTTAAGTGAAAGAGTACATAATGTGACACCAATTAGAAAGATGTTTTGAAAGAGGAGGTTTCTAAGCTGGGACTTCCAGGTCTAGGATTTAGCCAGTCATAAACAGAAAACTTTGTGTCCTGGACTGAGGGAGAGCATGAGCACAACCATAGTGGAGGTACTAAGAGAAATTTAGTACCTATTTCTGCATAAAAGAGACATAGACTTCAGCTATAAGACTGAAAATATAGGTTGGAATGATGCTATGGTGGTTCCTATATGCTATAATGGCTGATAAGATACTGAAAACAAGCAGTGAGCCCTAGAGTTGCCCCAATTTACTTCCTTGTGATAGATTTCAGTCTGTTGTGCAGAAAAGGGGAGGGTAGGTGAAGCTTGGCAGACTTCTTATGTTGAGTCTCTGGAAGTCAGAGATGTCAGCTCTGCTACAGCACATGGGACAGCATGCAAAAGGAAAATAGCTGCATGGAGAAGTTTGTTTGGAAATGTACAGAGGGTTCTTCCATAGTGTTCAGAAGAATACTGGTCAGGGCATGCCTGTGTGGAAACGAACTGAGGCAAGGAATGAACTATTTGGGAGTATAAAAGGTAACAGTGCCAGACGCTTGCAGAGGAGCAGGAATAACACCTGCTTCCACCAGCCAGAATGAAAGACCCTGTAGTTCAAAGGACATCAGGTAGAATATTCAGAACACTTTACCTCTGGGGTGAAGAGTGACTATTCATAGACCAAACACTTAATAAACCTTAAAAGTAAAACCTCCAAAGATCAAACTGCAACTGCGTTCTAAACAAAGCTCAGAAATATTTATAAGAGTAGGAGAATAGCTAGCACTGAACAAGGTAAAATTCAGAATTTATGGCATCTAGCCAAAAAATTCCAGGCATATGAAGAAGCAGAAAATATGACTGATAATTTTTTAAAAATCATTTTATTGAAACCAACCAAAACTGACACAGATGTTAAAATTAGCAGACATGAGTCATAAAACATTATTATAATTGTGTTCATTTTGTTAAAAATATTAAATAGAGTTATGGAAATTTTTTTAATGCAAAATTGAAATCAGGAATGGAAACTATAATGGTCTGAGATGACTACGGGCTAGCTGGGATTAATGACTATTATACATTGCCAAAAGAAGGTGGTGACAATGAACATATAGGAATAGATGATAGACACAGAAAAATAATTTTAAATAATAGAAAAAAAATCAGTAAGCTGCAGAACAATTTCAGGTATCTGAATATAATCATAATTAAAGGAGATAGAAGAGAGAACAAAAAAAAATTTGAAGAAAATAATGGCTGTTTTTTTCCAAATGTGAGGAAAATTATAAAGTCATACATTGAATTTGCCAAGTAAACTCAAGAACCAGAAAATATGGAGAATAATACACCAAGGAATATTATACTTATTTTTAAAAAAAATAAGAGAAAATCTTAAAAGTAGTCAGAGAAAAAATATATAGGTAAGAGAAACAATAAAGAAGATAGTAGATTGGAAACAACACAAGTGAGAAAACAAAAGAGAAAAATATTTAATGTAATGGGAAAGAAAGAAAACGGTCAACATGGAATTTCATATTCAATGAAAATGTCTTTCAAAAGAAAAAGTAAAATACAGACTTTTTAGACATGGAGACACTAAAATAAATTTTCACTTGAAGACTTGTGAGGTAAGAAATTTTAAAGAAGTTAATTCTTTTAAGGCAAAAGAAAAATGACATTGATAGAAATATAGATTTACATTATACAAATAAATGAAGAGCAATGGAAATGGTAACTCTAGGGGAAATATCAAAGATTTTTCTTTATATTTAAATCAATTCAAAAGATAATTGAATTGTTTAAATATGTGGGATACATAATATACATTAACACACATATTTAAATATATATGTAACACACCTATATTAACATGCATTTGTTCACACACATTACCATATAAACACACATAGTAACATTTGCATGTTAACACATATGAACATATGTATGTTAACACATATGCATATTTATATATTGACATATATGTAAATATATGGATTAATATGTCAATATATGTGTATATATGTTAACACATATATGCGCATAAATATGTAAGTTGTATGACAATAGTGTCACAAAGGCCAGAAAGGAAGAAATGGAAAATTTCTTCTGTGATAAGATTGTTGTGCTATAAACGAAATGCTGTAATATCAGTTGGAGTTAGGCTGTATTAAATGAATGATGAATATGATAAACCCGAAAGAAACCAATAAAATAAGAAAATAAAGAACTATACATAATAAACCAACAAAGGAGATAAAATGAAGTCATAGAATTTATTAATCAAAAAATGTAGAAAAAAGTAAAAAGAGAACAAAGAACATTTATGGCAAATAGAATCCAAAAGGAAGCTCATAGTCTCAGTACTAATATAAATAGACACGTTATATGCAAGTGTTCCAAATAGTACAAATAAATAAGAAAAATTGTCAGAAAAAATAAAATTGATAAAAACGATTGAATAAAAGTAAAAACAAGACAGACCTAACTATACTTATTACAAAAAAGCTAACTTTAAATAACAGGACATTTATTATTAATAAATAATAATAAGACATTGAAAAGGAAAGAAGGAAAAAAATATGCCATCCTAACTGTAGGTAGAAGACTTATTAGAGAATAAAAAATCAAGCCACATGATGGGATAAAAATATTCGTAATGAAAATATCTGAACAGGACTTGTATCTGGAATATATTAAAGATTCTCAAAACTTAATAATAAAACAAAAAAATTAAACAAATAAAAATTTTCCTCAGATACTGCATTAAAGAGAATACATAAAGCGATGAAAAGCATATGTAAAGATTCTCAGTATTACTCAGGAAAAGCTAATTTAAATTAAAATTACAATATATACCACTATACTTCTATTAGACTGGCTATAAAGACTGTCTATACCAAATGATAGTATGAATGTGTTGGAATTGCAAATGTTATACACTACTGGTGCGAATATAAAATGGTACATGGAATTTAGAAAAGAGTTTGACAGTTTCTTAAAGTATTAAACATATCTACCATAAAATCCAGATGAATGAAAGTATACATTCATAACAAATACTCGTGCACAGGAGCTCACAGCAGTTTTACTTGTAATAACTTTAAACTGGAAATGGCTCATATGGCAATCAACACATAAAAAGATAAATTATGTAATATCCACATAATGAAAGACTTCTCAGCAATTAAAAAGATTTAACTACTGATATACAACAACATGGATGAATCTCAAAATGATTATGCTGAGTACAAGAAGTCAGAAAGAATTATGTGTGATTTCATTTACATAAATCTTTAGAAACGGCAAACCAACATAGTACAGAAAGATGAACGGTGTTGTCTTGGGAAGGTGAAAGGATAAGGAAGTGGGGAGGGTGGGATTACAAGAGACATGAAGCAGTATGGAGATGATGCATGTTCACCTTCTTGATTATAGTGAGGATATCTTTTGTGTAGGCATGTATCAACATTTGCCAATGGTGCTTGTTAATTGTGTTTAATCTATTAACATCAATTTAATCTGTATAAAGCTGTAATATTTTTTAAAAGATATAACAACAGATGGGAAGTGAGAATGTTAGTAGGTAGCAGGGAGTCTATATTTTTTAGTCTATGGAAAATTGAATTTTTAATTAAAATTACAACTCTAAAATCTGCACCAGACGAAGTTCATATTACAAGATAACTCACTGAAACTTTTAAAGTACAGACAATCTCCATAGTCTTTTCACATTTCTGGTACATACTCAAAGACCCACTGATTTTAAATATTTTTAATTTAATTTTTAAAATAATGTTAGGATTACAGAAGAGTTGCAAAGATATTACTGATACTTTCTGGGTACTTTTCATCCCAGCTTTCCCTCATTTTAGCATTTTATGTAACCAGGGCACATTTGTCAAAACTAAGAGGTCAACAATGGCACAATATTGTAAATGAAACTATTAACTTAATCTGAATTTCACCAGTTTTCCCGGTAATATATTTTTTCTTATTCCAAGTTTCAGTCAAGGGGCCCATATTATATTCAGTTTCCATTGTGTCTTCGACACTTCCAATCTGTGATGGTTTCTCAGTCTTTCTTTATTTTTCATGACATAGAAACTGAAGAGTGCTAGTCATGAATTTTGTAATATGTTCCACAATTTTGGTTATTTCAATGCTTTCTCATTATTCAACTGGAGTAATGAACTGTGGAACAGTACCACAGAGGTAAAGTTTTTTTATCATATTTTATCAAGGAGAACATGATATTATGGCTTTCTACTGGTGATATTAACCTTCATCTCTCGGATAAGGTAACATAACCCAGTTTTATATACTATAGATCTCCTTCTTCCTTTGTAATTAATAAATATTATGGGGAGTTACATGAAGACTATGCAAATATTCTGTTTGCCTGAAACTTTTACCCACTAATTTTAACATTCATGGTGGATTGTGCATTTATGCTTGTGGCATTCTAATAGTGATTTTCTGTTTTCCTCAATTATTTAACATTTTTAAAATGGATTTATTCTGTAAGAGTTGTCATCATCCGTATATTATTTATTCAATCATTTCTTTATATCAATATGCACTCTTGGATATTTATTTGTACTTTAGTCTAAAGCCAATACTATTTTTATTTATACTTTCTTCAAGCTGTTTGAGTGTTGACCACTTGGGGTTCTTTCAGACTGTCTCTTGTGTATCATTCCCAACAGCATTCATCATTCCCGGCGCCAGTCCTGGCCACTTAATATCTTAGAGGGATAGTTTTATGCACGCTTGTTTTCACTAGATGAGAAGCAAACATCTCTGGAGTTCCTTCCTGGTCCTGCTCCTTATTTCAGAGGGGTAGATTTTTAAAAAACAAAACAAAATGACAAAAACAAATTGTCTCCTGTGTACTTTTGATAAGCTCTTATCTTTGTGTTTTAGTTGTTGTTAGCCTTTCTTACCTTCTGCCACTACGAGTTGTTTCAGGGTCCTCTCGTCTTTTACCTTTTCCAGACTTGGAATAAATTGTGAACTACTTTTCCAAGGAGCCCTTGTCCCTTTTAGCAAATAGTGGTAGCTAGGAACTATTTTCCTAGTCCTGGGTACACGCTTTATTACTGGAGTGTCATCAGTTGTAGGCCCACTCCACCGACAGAATGTGGAAATAAATGTATCTGTACTAGCTCACGTTTATATATATTTGTGTATTTATTTCTTTATTAATCTGTGTTTATATATAATGTATATATATGCACATCACATATGTGAATAATGTCAAACATACACACACCCCAGAATAAAGCAAAATATGAGTTCATACTGATATATCTGATCAGTCCACAGGCGGTTAACACCACAGGATTCATTCCATTATTACTCTTCTGCTCCTTTGAAACTTCTTTTTCCAACTAAATAAAAAATTGGTTTGTATTATCTACAATACTTTTACATATTTGCTCAAACCTCATATATGTGTAGTTTCAGAATTGCTAATACATATTCCTGTGCGAAACAAACTTGTTTACTAGAGTACAGTGCTTTTTGTACAATTCTCTATCTTTGCAATATCCAGTCAAAACATCTTTCCAAAGTAACTTTAAAAAGTCAGTTCCTTTACTTACTTGCTTAAATATGGTTTTATCATTTATTTGTAATACAATAAAATTCATTTTTTATACAGTCTCTATTCCATTCTGGGTCCCCAGACATCATTTTTTTGTTTTGTTTTGTTTTGTTTTGTCTTTTTTTTTTTTTTGAGACGAAGTCTCGCTCTGTCGCCCAGGCTGGAGTGCAGTGGCGGGATCTCAGCTCACTGCAAGCTCCGCCTGCCGAGTTTACCCCATTCTCCTGCCTCAACCTCCCAAGTAGCTGGGACTACAGGCGCCTGCCACTTCGCCCAGCTACTTTTTTGTATTCTTTAGTAGAGACGGGGTTTCACCGTGTTAGCCATAATGGTCTGGATCTGCTGACCTCGTGATCCCCCCGTCTCGGCCTCCCAAAGTGCTGAGATTACAGGCTTGAGCCACGGCGCCTGGCCTTGTTTTGTCTTTAAATGTACAATATAATTCACTCTGTGGATACACTTCTGTGGGCTTAGAAATGTATAGTCATGTATCCATCACACAGAACATTTTCATCATCCTCAAATGTTTCATCTGATGTCCCTTTGTAGTTAACCTATCCCTCCACCCCACCTCTCAACAACCACTGATCTAAATACTATCCCTACTGTTTTACTTCTTCCATAATGTCATAAAAATGAAATAATGCAGTATGTAGGCTTTGTGAACTGACTTCTTTCACTTAACAAAATGCATTTGAGGTTTATTCACATTGTTTCATGAATCAATAGTTTATTCTTTTTTATTACTGACTAGCATTCAGTTATATAAATGTTATCCAGTTTGTTCATTCATTCATTGAAGGATATTTGGATTGTCTCCAAATTTTAGTGATTATAAATAAAACTGGTATAAACTGTTGTACACTGATTTGTGTCAACATAACTTTCCAGTTAACTAGCGAAAATTCCTAGGAATTAGGTTGCTGAGTCATCTGGTATGTGTTCTATTCATTTTTTTTGCCAGTTTTTATTTTTGTCCAAACTTCTTTTAATTGAGATAAAATTTAGTAAGTATTGTATGGAGTTCAATACATTTAGAAATTTCATTTCTTCTTATAACAAACGCCAATATCACAATTTAGAACATTTCAGTCATCACATGAAGTTTTAAAATTTTCATTTATATTCAAACCATTTCTGCCATATATATATATATGTATATACACACAAAGAAACAAACACTAGTCTTATATTTTTCTCTATAGATTAGGTATATCTGATCTAGAATTTCATCAGATAAATGAAAATATGTAGTCATATTTTATATTTTATTCAACATCATGTTCTTAATATTATTTCATTTTGTTAATTATAAATCATTACTTTTTATGATTTTCCATAAAATGAATTCATCAAAATTTGCTTATTCGTTCAGTTATTTATAGACATTTGAGGATTTTTTTTTTCAGGCTTTTTTTTTTGTTGTTGTTAGGTGAATAAAAATAAAATTAGGAATAATTGGATATATAATTTTGTGGAAAAATGGCTTCACTTATTTTAGATAAATTTGTAAAAATGAAACATCTGGGTTATAGTGTATTTTAACTTTGTATCTTACAAGCATTTTTTTTAAGGTGCTTCCAACATTTTACATAATTACTATTAGAGTGTTAGAGTTCAAATTTCTGTGTGTCTTAATAATGGTGTAATATTTTTACTTTGGTTATCCTTGTGGTTATGACACAGTGTCTCATTGTAGTTTTAGTTTTCATTTTCCTGAGTAAATACTTTAGTTTTCATTTTTCTGATGGGTAAAGCTTTTGAACACCTTCTCATTTCTTTATGAAATATTATTTTAAGTATCTGCTTAAGTGTCTGCTCAGTTTTAAATTGCTATATTTAGTTCTAAATATTTATTATCAAGAATTCTTTATATATTTTCTATATATTTGTTAGATAAATATATTGGGAATATACTTTTATCAATTATTGGCTTTCTCTTCCATTTTCTAAACAAGCTATCTTTATAGACAGGGTAGTTTTAAAATGGAAGTCCAATTTTAAATTATTGTTTCCCTTTTACATATGTGAACTTTTTGTCCTAAGAAAATTTTGCTGACCCAGCTTATGAATACATTCTGCTAGTTTTTCATCTAGAAGATTTTTAGTTTTAGCTTTTACATTTAATTTAAAATCTGGCTTACTGGGCCGGGCACAATGGCTCACACCTGTAATCCCAGCACTTTGGAAGGCTGAGGCAGGCAGATCATGAGGTCAAGAGATCGAGACCATCCTGGCCAACATGGTGAAACTCCGTCTCAACTAAAAATACAAAAATTAGGTTGGCATGGTGCCACACACCTGTAATGTTAGCTACTCAGGAGGCTGAGGCAGGAGAATTGCTTGAACCTGGGAAGCAGAGGTTGCAGTGAGCAGAGATCATGCCACTGCACTCCAGCCTGGTGACACAGCAAGACTCTGCCTCCAAAAAAAAAAAAAAAAAAACTATCCTAGTTTTCTACTATATATTTTTGCAAACAGTTGCATTTCTTTTCAGTTTTCATAAATATTATTTTTTATCACATTTTTTAACAAAGTCCTCAAGGACGATGCTAAATTTACCATTTTGCCTTTTTATAGGTGAAGAACATTTAAAACTTCACCATCACACCATTAATGATGAGGAATTAGTTTTATACTTCCGATTTGCTGAGAAGTTTTATCCAGAATACATATACAATCTGGCAAGTTTTTTTTTCCTTCATTTACATAGATGATGTATTTTTTTCTCTAGCTTTTTAATGTGTTGATTTATATTGGTTGATTTTCAAATGTTAAACCAACCTGTCATTCCTGAAGTTAGTTCTCCTGGTAGTGTTATATTGATATATTTTTTTATCAGGGGAACCTGCCTCCAATATTTCAACATACGTTCTTTCTGTTTTCTCTAAATGTCGGCCGGTCTGAGAAATAAAGAGAAAGAGTACAAAGAGAGAAATTTTACAGCTGGGCCACCGGGACTGACATCACATATCGGTAGGTCCGTAATGGCCCACCTGAGCCTCGAAACCAGCAAGTTTTTATCAAGGATTTCAAAAAGGGAGGGAGTGTATGAACAGGGAGTAGGTCACAAAGATCACATGCTTCTGAGGCCAATAAAGATCATAAGGCAAAGGGTAAAGCAAAGATCACAAGGCAAAATTAGAATTACTGATGAGGGTCTATGTCTAGCTGTGCACATATTGTCTTGATAAACATCTTAACAGAAAACAAGGTTTGAGAGCAGAGAACCGGACTGACCAAAATTTACCAGGCTGGAATTTCCCAATCCTAGTAAGCCTGAGGGTACTGCAGGAGTCCTTATCTCAACCACACAAGGCAAACACTCCCAGAGCAGCCGTTTATAGACCTCTCCCCAGGAATGCAATTCTTTACCTAGGATCTTAATATTTAATATTCCTTGCTAGGAGAAGAATTTAGCGATATCTCTCCTACTTGCAGGTCCGTTTACAGGCTCTCTGTAAGAAGAAATGTATGGCTCTTTTTGCCCGACCCCGCAGGCAGTCAGACCTTATGGTTATCTTCCTTTTTCCCTAAAATTGCTGATATTCTCTTCTTTTTAAGGTGCACTGATTTCATATTGTTCAAACACATGTGCTTTACAATCAGATTTCATATTGTTCAAACAAACATGTTTTACAATCAACTTGTACAGTTAACGCAATCATCACAGGGTCCTGAGGTGATCTACATTCTCAGTTTATGAAGATAACAGGATGAAGAGATTAAAGACAGGCATAAGAAATTATAAGAGTATGATTTGGGAACTGATAAATGTCCATGAAATCTTCACAATTTATGTTCAGAGATTGCAGTAAAGACAGGAGTAAGTATTTATAAAATTATTAATTTGGGGAACTGATAAATGTCCATGATATCTTCACAATTTATGTTCCTCTGTCGTGGCTCCAGCCTGTCCCTCCGTTTGGGGTCCCTGGCACCCCACAACATATTTTATATATTACTGGCTTAAATTTGCTGATATTTCTTGAGAATTTTTCAATTTAAATACATGAATGATATTAATCTATAACTTTGTTTATCAGGAATGCTTTTGGAAGTTTTTGAAAGTTGAATTAGATGCTTGAGGAAGCCTTCACTTATCTTCGAATTAATCAGTGATTTTGCTTAAATATTTGAAATAATTGACTAATTGAGCAATCTGGGCTTCGAATTTTTGTGGAAAATTTTTAAATTATAAATTTAAAAAAAACAACATAGGAGTATTCAAAGCTTATATGTTGTCTTTTGGTAGGTTTGGTCACCTACATTTTCCAAGAAAATGATTCTTCTGAATCCCAAATATTATCAAAAGCTTATGCATACTATTTATAGTTATGAATTAATTATATGTTTAATATTTATAGAATCTATAGTAATGACTTTTTTTTTTTGAGATGGTGTCTCACTCTATTGCCCAGGCTGGAGTACAGTGGTGTGATCTCTGTTCACTGCAAGCTCTGCCTCCCAGGTTCAGGCTGTTCTTCTGCCTCAGCCTCCCAAGTAGCTGGGAGTACAGGTGCCTGTCACAATGCCTGGTTAATTTTTTTTGTATTTCTAGGAGAGGTGGGATTTCACCGTGTTAGCCAGGAAGGTCTCAATCTCCTGACCTTGTGATCTGCCCACCTCAGCCTCCCAAAATGCTGGGATTACAGGTGTGAGCCACCACTCCTGGCCTCATGTTTTAATTTCTGTTGCTGAAAATGTTAGTGTCTTTTTCTTGATCATTCTTGTTATTTGTCTATCCATTCCATTAATCTTTTTAAAGAGCCAACTCTGTCTTTTATTAATCTGAATTGTATTTCATTGATTTTTGCTATTCTTTTCTTGTTTCTAAAAACTAATTTGTTCTTAAAATTTTTTAATATAGTTTTCTGGCTTCTTTAATTTGCTCATCTGACTTTTAAGTTGAAAATTTAGCTCACAGATTTTATACCTCTCCCCTCCCCTTTTTTAAAAATAATGTAAGCCTTTAAAGCTATACATTTTCCTCCATGCAAATATTTAATTTTATCCCCTAATAATTTTGATATATTGTACTTTAATTTTCATTGAACTGGAAATAATTTCTATTTTCCCTTGTAATTTACTTTTTTAACCAGTAGTTCCAGTTAAGAGAATATTGCTTTATTTCCAAATATTTTGGGGGAATAGCTACATATATGTTTTAGATATCTAATTTAATTTTGTTGGGCCAATAGTAGATACTATGTATGATTTCAATACTTTGAAATGTATTGAGTTAATAATTTGCATATATTATAGTTCCATGGTGATCTGTAAATATCAATTAGATTATTTTTGTTGATTATGTTGTTCAAATCTTCTACAATATTATATTTTGGTCTATTTGCCTTATCAATTATTGAGAGAGGGATGTCAAATTCTTCACTATTATTACAAATGTATACTTTTCTTCTTTAGTGCTGCCAATTTTGCTTTCACGAATTTTGATGCTCTGGCATTTAGTATATATTTAGAAAAATTAAATTGACCATTTTATCTTTATGAAGTGCCCTTCTTTATCTCTGGCAATACTCCTTGTACTGCAGTTTGGTTTGTCTAAAGTTAATATGGCCACATTAACTTTTTGAGTTTATTTTTTGCATGCTGTATCTTTTTTCATTATGTTATCTGAACTTATCCATGACTTTATATTTGAAAATGCATCTATTGAAAACATGTTGTATATTGCTTTTATTTTTAAGTCTTACAAGTTATGTCCTTTTTAAAAACATGTGGTCAATATCATACAATTTAATTGCTGTCTATAAAATCCAACTACTTTTGCTACATGTTTTATAATTATTTCCTCTGTTCTTTGTCTCCTTATCTTCCTTTTCTATCATTGCTTGGATTAATTGAACACTTAGAGTTTTCATTTTATCTAATTTATTGTATTTTTTCTATATTCTTTTATAGTTTGCACTAGGAAGAATGAGTTGTTTAGCTTCAGGAACAGGTACTAAGAATAGTAGTACTCTGAATTTTATAAGATTTTAATTATGTTTATAAAAAGCATACAATTTCTCAACTAACAAGATGTTGGTGTGACATTAACTGCTCTTTTAAGTAAAATATATTTAATTAAGAATTTTTAAAAAGCAAAGGAAAAGTAAAACAGAACTTAAGCTCATCCAATCAGAAGGAGTCAACAGTCTTATACTTATGTAACTAGAGACTTGAGTAAGGTGAAAAACAACAAAAAAAGCAACTTTATAACTGCAACTAATCAAATAATTGCTAAATTTGGCTGCTTCTTTTTCTCAATAAGCTGCTTCTGGAGTGGGGGAGTAATAGTAGTACTAAGCAATATGAGAACATGAGATCTGTGGTTAGATGTGTTTCATTAATTTTAAAAAGTTCACAGTCATTACTGCTTCAAATATTTCTTGCCTTTTATCTTTCTTTTTCTGTTTTTATATCAGTTATGTCTGTATTGCAGTTTTTAAAATTGTTCTGTTATTCTTGGATGTCATGTTCTGTTTTTTCATTTTTTTTTTTTCTTTTTGCATTTTCTTCTGGTACTTTTTACTGCCGTATCATCAAGTTCACTGATTCTTTCCTTGGTCATTTCCAGTCTAATATGCATCCATCTAAGACATTCTGAATTTTCTTACAATGCTTTCCATTTGTAGAATTTTCTGTTGATTCTTTCTTAAAATTTCCATTTCTTGATTCACATTACCCATCTTTTCTTTCTTATAATAGTAAACTTTTTTCTATGGTGGCACTTAGCATATTAACCATAGTTATTTTGAGGTTGTCTGTCTGATAACTTCAACATCTGTGTCAAATCTGAGTCAGGTTCTCATCTTTGTTTTATCTCTTCAGGCTTTTTCCTCAGGGCCTAGGGCATGCCTCGTGGTTTTTGCCAGAAACCAGATATGTTTATCAGATAATAGAAATGAAGTATAATATTTATCTACTGGGAGAATTTGTGTTAATTTAACTAGAAGTTGGGCTTTCTTTCTTGATCTCTACAATGTACATGGCAGAGGCTTTAAATTTTTCTGCTGTTCTTTTTGCCACTCCTCATGACTTTGTGCTTCTTAAGTATTCCTTACTAGAGAGAGTCTGTATCTTGCAACTTTTTCAGCTGTTACCCACTATTATTAAATACATGAGCTCTGGTGGTGTAATGTTAACATGTGAGGGAGGAAGGCTTTTTATAACCTTAAAATTTATCTCAGTCTTTTAGTATGTTGTGTCTCTGGCTTGTGACCTGTGTAAGTTTTTTTTTTTTTCTTGTGTGTCTTTTCCCCTTCTTATCTGATATAGAAATACTGGTGGAGGCTAGGGTGGGAAGAAAGACTTTCTATTAAGGCTCTAGAAAACTCTAGTACAGTCTTCTTCAGGATAGTAGGCCTTTGTTAATGTCATGGTGTTAATTCACAAGGATTACTCCTTTTGTCACCCTTCTATAGTCATGGGGAGATCTTTCTTGCATCTTCACCATGGTGGGTTGAACATAAAGCTGATGAAAATGAGGGGTCTTCTGAAGGCTACAGCCCCTAGAATTTTCTCATATTCAACGTAGCCCACACTCAGCCTTCAATTATTTATCAAAACTACTATTCATTTTGTTCCAGTGGCTTCTGCTCCATGTAAAGGCATCTCAACTATTACTTTAGGTTCACGTGTTTCTCCAGATTTCAGGACAACAGTTTATCCTGCTACCTCAGTTATTTGATGGATATTAGAAACATTTTTGATTTTTAGTTTGTTCAGCTATGATTGTTCCGTAAGGAATGGAGTGATGTCTTCAAAGTTCTTTATATAATCGACATAAAACTTAGAACTCCTGCCATTAGTTTTTTAAGCCAAATTATTAATTATGTCTCAAATATATATTAAAAGTAAGTTTCATTTCTACTTGGCATCCTGTCAAGAGATTTTTGAAGAGCAAATTACAAACAGGCTTTTGTTTGTTTGTTTGTTTGTTTTACAAGGTGGTTTAGAAAGTCTTAATCTTGGAAAGAAACTTTCAATCTCACTTCCCAATCATTCAGTGACTTAGGTGTCTTCTTGGTCATCTTGGTCTTCATAGGTTTGGTTTTCTCTGGTGCTAATTCTGCAGGTACACAGAATGAAAGATTTATGTAGGCATGACTTCTTCCACCTAGATTTCAAACGATGTTGTGGATAGTCTGGGGATCCAGGCAGAGACTTCTCACAAGAAAGGAGCCACTGTGGAAAGTCCCCAGTAAGGCAATGTTTATTAGATCCATGGAAGCAGGGCCACCTCAAGACACCAGAACTGTAGAGTTACCAGTGTGCAAAACCAATCTGAGGGAGCTGCAAGCAAAAGACACCAAACTGTGAGAGAGACAGCGTGGCCTGTGTTCAGCAAACCCATAAAGGCAGGACTGCGAAAGGCTTTGGGGTCCAATCCTCACCCCACTAGAATGTAGGACACAGAGTCAAAAAAACATTATTTTCCAGCCTTAATACTTAATGTTGTTTTCCCCATTGGGCTTTGGACTTATTAGGGACCTCTTTCTTCGTGTCTATTTCTCCCTTTAGGAATAGGAATGTCTATTTTAGGCTTGTCCCACCATTATATATTGGAAGCACATATCTTGTTAATTTCACAGGTTCATAGTTGAAGAGAAATTTATTTTAGAATGGATTATGACTTATGTTTCCCCCATATCTAGCTTAGATGTGACTCTGGCCTTTGGACTTGTATACTGATGCTGGAATGAGTTAAGACTTGTGAGGTTATTGGAATGGAACAAATGTATTTTGCATTGTGAGAAGGATGTGAATTTTGGGAACCAAGGGCAGTATACTATGGTTTGAAGGTATCCCCAAAGGTTCATGTGTTGGAAACTTAATTTCCAATGCAACAGCATTTGAAAGTGTGGCTTAGTAAGACATGATAAGGTTATGAGGTTTCTGCATTCATGAAAGAGTTTGTCTTTATTGAGGGAGTGAGTTAGTTATCACAAGAGTAGGTGTGTTGTAAAAGGGATTTCAGTCCCCACTTGCTTTCCTGCTCACATGCTGTCTTGTCTTTGCAAGCCTTCTACTATGGTCTGATGCTGCACAAAAGCCCTTGCCAGATTTTGGCACTTTGATATTGGGCTTCCCAGCCTGCAGAACTGTAAGAAATATCTTCCTTTATTATTTTTTTTAAGAGACAGAGTCTCACTCTATCACCCAGACTGGAGTACAGTGCCACAACATAGCTAATAGCAATCTCTAATTCCTGGGTCCAAGCTATCCTCCTACCTCAGCCTTCCAAGTAGCTAGGACTATAGATCTGAGTCACCATGCCTGGATAATTAACATTTTTTGAGTGGGTAGAGATGGGGTCTTACTATTCTGCCCAGACTTGTCTCAAACTCCTGTCCTGAAGAGATCATCCTGCCTTGACCCCCTCCAAAGTGTTAGGATTACAGGTGCAAGCCACCACACCTGACCATAAATTTGTTTTCTTTATAAATGGCCAAGTCTGTGGTATTTTGTTATAGCAACACAAAATAATGTTTGACTTGGTTAATTGAAGTCTGTTCAAAACTACTCTATACACGTCATTAATTTTAGAAGACATGAATTCTGACTCCTGCTTTGAAGGTTATCTTCAGACCCAAGACTTAATCCAAACAAGTGGAAGTGGTATAGTGTGGATATAGTCAAGCGTTTCTACCCAATATGGACCTAATTACTGGATTAAACATACCTTGTCTGATGCCAGTTTCTCTTGCCCCAAAAATATAAGGAGCCATCCCTGACTTATGTCTAATTGTTCTGGGATCAAGGTTCTCCAACCAGAGTCCTTTTACCAGTATCTTAATCTACATTCCTAAGAAAAATGTTCTGAGAGGAAAATGACCTTTTTTTTTTTTTAATGTATTTAGCAGATATTTATTTCCTATTAGACAACTAGATTTCTAGTTATCTCATTTCCAACTGCTTACTACTTGGGCAACCTTAGGCAGGTCATTTAAACTCTCTACACATTGATTTTGTCTGTAAGATGGTCACAGTTAATTTCAACCTGCCTGAAAGTGGTCAATGCAGGTATTAATATGTGTGAAAACACTCCATAAAGAGTTAGAGGGCGTAAAACATTGAATCCAAGGTAAAGTTTAGTACAGCACTTTTTGAGATTAATGGATGTTTGACAAATACTAATTTTGCCTTTTCAAGTGTAAAAATATGGGATGGATTAATGAGAAAACAAAAACAAAGGAATGCTAATCATGGCTGTGAATAGAAAAAGCAAAAATCACCAGGTAGAGTGGCTCGCACATGTAAATAGCCTCCCAGCTATTTGGAGGCTGAAGTAGGAAGATCACCTAAGGCCAGTTTTATTTTCTAAAACATAAAAATAAAACAACTAGCCTGGCATGGTGGTGCACTACTCCCAATTACTCCAGAGGCTAAAGCAGGTTCATATACAATCAAGCAATTTTTTTTTTTCTGAGACTGAGTCTTACCATATTCCTCCAGACTGATCTCAAAAAACTCCTGAGTGCAAGTAATCCTCCTGCCCCAGCCTCCTGAGTAGTTGGGATTACAGGCACATGCCAGCATACATGGCTTCCACTGATTTTTTTTTTTTGAAAATGACCTTTAATATAAGAAGCACATCTTACTTTAAGACTTCCCCCATTAATAAAATGTCCTTTCTTATCAAAAAAGTAGAATTTCAAGTTGAATTTAAATTTAGAAATCATGCAGTGTAACCTACATTTCACATTCAAATTTTTGTTACAGTATCCCTAAAATGTAAACTGCTGGCTTCTAGTAAAGGAAAATGTGTGACCTTCAGAAGCAGATAAAGCAGGATATTTCAAGGTAGAAGATGCAAAGCACTGTGAATCAGAGATGTCTAGTTAATTTTGTTGCAGCACAAAATAAAATCCATTCAGAACATATCCACATTTCTTTATCCTCACTGCACAGCTCTACCCCAAACCACTCTCTGCAAATTTCCTATAACGTTGGGATAACCTTTTGACAGAACCTTCTCTGCTCTGTCCCAGCTCTTATCCTTTCTCCTCGCAATACAGAGCAATCTCATTTAAAAAAGCTAATTAGATCTTTTTATCTTGTCTGCTTAAAATTCTTCAATGAGGTTCTATGGCACATGAATAAAATTCAAACTGATCTTGAAACAAAATTTAAACTCTTAGCCATGTTCTACACCGTCCGTGCATAGTCTTCAGTTTCAACATTCTCCCCAGATTCCTATGTTCTACCTATATGGGCCATAATTTCCTTAGACACACCAGCCCCTTCCTCAGCAAAATACCTATGCATATGTCCTTCCCTCATATTTAAGCATAATTTTCCTCCAGATTTCTGCTTATTTCTACTCCACAGAGTCTCTGACTAGCCTTATTAAAATAGTTTTCTTCTCATCCTATATTGTTCCTAGCCCAGGACTCTATTCATTTTCTTCATAGCCCATGTCTTAATTTATTATTATAAAAGGATAAGTGGGCACATTTTTGAAATGACATGTTTTGCCCTTTAGACTTTGAACCCATGAAACCATGTTGGCAGATAAATATCTAATATATTATTATTATTTAACCGCCACAGTATCAGAGCACAGGAAAGTGCCTGGCAAGTGATAGATATTTACTAAATATTTTTTGAACCAAATTTGCAATTATTTTGATTAAAAATATATAATGTGTAAGGAAGTATTAATAATTGTGTTCAATAGTATAAAATCGAGTTCATATGTATAATTAGCTCCTTGATGAACAGTTGTAAATTCATAGCTTATCAAAATATTGCAATTATTAGGTATGTATATGCAGGACAATGCTATGTACAAAAATATTGCTTGACCTATATGTTGATATTTATCTTATCATTCAAAAGATTATAGTTTAATTTCTTTTTTTGTTCTGTTCAAACAACAAACAAGGAGTAAGCTTCCAGATTCTCCATGGCATATAGAAGGAGTTTCAGTTCCTTTTTTTCTTCTCCTTAGTACTGAATTCTAGAAGATGGTCTCAATCTTTAATGAAAGTTTGACAACAACGTGTTTCAAATCGCTGTTCCTCAAAACTCCTTAGTCTTAAGGCATAATACATGTCCACCTTGAGATAGGAAGAAGAATTCAGTATTTTTGTTTTAGCCATATTAACTTTGAAATATTATTATATATTCAAATTAAGTTGTGAAGTCACATTGGATATGTAAATCTATTTCTCAGAAGAATTCTTAATGGCATAAATAGCTATTAGTATTACCTATTATTACCCTGAGAAAATCATTTTACTTGTCATTTCACAATCAGATCATATTATTATTATATGTTTTTATAAAACAAATTAAGATTTTGTCTTAATAATATAGTTACTGCTTTCTAAAAAATAGTCAATTAACATTCTTATTGTGTGTGTGACTATTGTAAATAATGTATTTTAAAAATCGTGTTTTCAAACTCATGTAAAAATTGTGGATATTTATTTTGGTCTACTTTTTATACTTATTATTTAAGTAGCATTTGTTTGGAGATTACCAGATTTCTTGTATACTCGCACTGTTTGCAAACAATGAGAATATTGTTCTTTCTTTTTAAATATTTTTATCTTCCTGTTTTTGTATTAAATTCCACTATCTATACCTCAGATCTATTCAAATATTTTAAATTCTACATCTAATAATCTCATTATATAGATCTCTTAAGGTCTGTTTTTATTATTTGTTTTTCCATTAGTATTCTATCTCATCTTATCACCATGTATTTTGTTCTTTCTTGAATTATGAAAATTTTATATGAAAAATTATGAGATAAATTTGAAACTTGGAATGTTACTATCTTTTGTCAAAGATTGTTTCCTTAATCAAATTCTAGCCAGGCTCCTCTGAGCCCTCTAAGGTCCCTTCTGAGGCCTCAGAATTGATCTATTAAGACTTGAACAAAACACTAATGTAATTTCTAACAGCTGAAGGCTGAGTTCTTGGGATAATCATAGCTCCCCGTTAAAGTGCATGCCAGAGAAAATTCAAGGCTGCCGAAAGAGTTTATTGTTTGTTCTAGCAAAGACCTGAAGATACGGCCCCTGTCTTCCAGTCCCTGAAGAGGCAGGAGTCTAACTTCCATAAGCTCTGGTTAACAAATGCCAGTGGATCTCACATGAACCTACACCCCTGCTTCCCAAATTTTGGAAGTTTTCATTCTCTTGCCTCTACTAATCCTTTGCTTGCCTCCCTTCCTATGTTCTCATTCTTCCTATAAAATGCCAAGTCACTTAAGTACAAATTGAATTTGAGTTCAGTTCACACTAGATTCTTTTCCTTATGGCATATTACTGATTAAAACAGCATAGTACTGAGTAAAATCTATTCTTATCACTCTAACTAGCGTCCAGCTTTATCTTTGACACTTTCCAGAATGATTTACATTTGCTTCTATTAAGTGACCAGGTTTATGCAATTTTCTTACAGCACTTTCAGGGATTGAGATAATATGAAACTGGGTTTTGACCCTATTAAGGCCAGTCTCCTTTGCTTACTCTCATTCTTAGATATAGCTTGTCAATTTTTTTGTTTTTTATCTGTTCCAATTTTGTCTTTTGACCACTTGATTTGGAATTGGCAGATTCCTCTAGAGGAAATCTGAGGCACTGGGTTTGTCTCTTGTTTCCTTCTTCTGTCAGATATTGGCCCCTTTTCTTCATGGTCGCTTTAGTTCCCCAATCTTTTTAAAGTAGATTTTTTAAACAAATTTAGTCATTGTCTTCATAGGTGTTTATGAGGATTGAGAAAATTAATTTTCGTAAGTTAGGTGATTTCCCAGAATATAACACTAAGGTATTAATGCCACATTTTCTTGGCTTATAAAAGTCATTATATATTTATAATTATAATAATTGAATAAATATAATTATAATAGAATATGATATATAATTAGCTTACTAGTAATACCAGACAATTAGTACTATACTTCCTAGTGCCTCATGGCTTCTACAAATTGTTAGGTATTTTTTCTTCTTGTTTCTTTACTGTCTGTTCCCCTTAATTTGTCTCACTTTCACATTCTTTAGGAAAGTAAATCAGGGTAGTTAATTTTTATCCAGATAAAATGGAATTAGTTTATAGTACCTGCAAGATAACGGAAAGCCAGCCTATAGATCTTTGAGTCACAATGTTCCAGTAAGCTTGGCCTTGGTAGTCAGTATTGCATGATATAAACAGAATGTCTTATGCTAAAAAACACCTCCGCATGGCTTGTTAAATGTGACATGGATTCAAATCTCCCTAGAAGACACTTTACTTGGCAGATCTATCTTCTCTTACTTGTAGGTATAGATTGTCATGTAAAACAATGTATGCTTTTGTACAAGAGCATCATTAAAAGACATGGGCATGAGAGACAAGGTCCCTCTAGGCTGACATAGTGTCCTCTGCCATCAATCAGGTACACAACTTTCTGTTAAATGTTCAGCGAGCCAAGCCACTACCCCAAAGCTTCTGCTTATTATTTCAATTTCTCCCACTTAAATGTAAATAGTCATCAAAAGATTATCAAACATCTGAAGAAAATTTAATGCAAAAAACAAAGCCAAAAAGAAAAAGAAAAGCAATACATTTTGGATAAAACAAAAAACAATATAGAGAGCTAAGGAAAAGAAAAAAAAATTAAAAAGGAATTAACATCCTCTGAAAAATAAGAGCAGATCTCTCATATACGGAAAGAAAACTAGTCCGGACAAGTTGAAGAAGAGAAGTTTGTTTCAAGTCACAGCAGCCCCAACTGAGGACAAAGAAGAATACTGGTAATAAAAAAGGGGAAAATCTATAAATTTAATAGTATAAGTCCCCACAAATCCTTCCCATAAATGTGTTTGTGAATTCTACCTACCAGGTTTATCCCTTTAGGCAGAAGTATAAAAAGCAAAGATACAATGGGGTTTTGTTGTTGTTACTGAGTCAGTAATTTTCAGGAAAAGGCCAAGGCTTCCTTTATTTTGAAAACTACAGCTGGACCAACTGGACAGACTACTCAGGCTTTTTTTCTTTTCTTTTCTTTTCTGGGTATAAAGTAGGTATGTGTTTTTCTGTATCTGTGTACATTTTCCCCTATCTGTGTGATTAAGTGCAAATATAATTGTCATGATGCCAGGGCAAGGTATAAACTGCTTTCACACTTCAAATATGGTTAAGATGTTGTTCCAAATATGTATATAAATCTGTTTTATTAAAATTAATCACTTCTTTGGAAAATTTGAGTCTGAAGTATTTTGAATGTCCAATAAACTGAATAAAGTCACTGGAAACCTATGTTGACATTTTTTTTTTTCTTTTTTAAAGAAAAGAGCATGCAGGAAGATTTTTAGAAAATTCCTGAATAAAGCTTACATTTCAATACTAAGCTCTAGTTTTTATTTACATTAGTAAAGGAAATTAAAAATAAAAATCATTTTGATTATTATCAAGATTATATACCTCCACAACCATAAAATAAAATTTTCTGAGGTTTCTGGGCTAAACATAAATTTAGAAGTCACTAAGTCCTACTCTCAAAAAACTGAATTTCAGAGAAAGTAAATAACTTCCTAGAATCCCGTAACTTCTTATGACAAAGCCCAAATAGAATCTAAATTCTTACGTAATTCTAATCATATAGATTTTTCAAATCATCAGGATATTTCAATAACACTTTCTGTTTGAAAAACTGAAATACAACTGTTTCTTTTTTAGAGTTGGTTTCAGATTTCCACTCCTTTACTCAAGTATCACTAGGAAAATAATATTTTAGAGTTTTTAGTATGCAAAGTTGAAATCTTGATTTTTTACATTTTGTGTTTTATGTATGTGTGAAATTTATTTCTTAAGATGCATCTTAGTCTGTTTGTGCTGCTACAGTAGAATACCTCAGGTGGGGAAATTATAAAGAATAGAACTTTATTTTTGCACAGTCCTGGCGGTCGGGAAGTGGGTTCAGTTGTCTGGTGAGGGCTGTGTCCTCCAGAGGGAAGGAGCGCTGTATCTCACGTGGTAGAAGGTGGAAGGGGAAGCCAGTTGAATGTTGCATGAAGTCTCTTTAATGAGGGCCTTAAACCCATTCACAAGGGAGGAGCCTTATGGCCTGATCATCTTTTAAAAGCCTCCCCTCTTAATGCTATCACATTCACAATATCTGAACTTTGCGGGGGACACATTCAAACCATAGCAGGATGCAATATGAAAAATCTTTGCTCATGGTCGGGGACTCCATAGATTTTATTTTTGTTATTGTTGTTTTGTAATTCACTTATTCATTCAGTGATGACTTTCTGAAGGCCTCATGTTGGATAGTACAAATATCAAAATAAATTAGGCATAATATACACCCCAGTGAGCTTTCAATCTGTTAGGGGGAAACTGACACATAAACTGTAAATACAATACTAAGATTCTGGAGTCACTGTAGAAGTAAACAGAGGGTACAGTTGTATACAAAGGAAAGAGTGGTAAATTGTGTCTCTGGAATCCAGGAAAAACTTCACAGAGGTTATATGACTTTACTCTTGAACAATGAGTAGGCTTTACTCATAGAGATAAGGTGACATAGAGATTGTGGTGATGGTGAGGGTAAGGGGGTGGTGGTGGGAGAATTTCAAACAAAAAGATCAGTCTTAGAAAAACAAACTTTCAGAACTGCAAGTATTTGGTATGGTTAGAGAGTGATATCTGATGAGAATTTCAGTAAGGGATGATGTTAGAGGCAGAACCTGGCACCTCCTTCGTCCACTTTTTAGGTAATTGAATATGTTGTTTTTCTCCTGTAGGTAAAAGTGAGTAACTGAAGCAAGAAGTAGAATATTTATATTTTATAAATACATAAAATGTATTAGCAGTTAATTGAAAGGGATAAATACTTAATTCTAAAATACTAGGCAATTATTCTAGCATCTAATCCTTAAAATTAATGCCATCATGTGTGGGAATGCAAAAGTCTGACTATATGCACTTGCTTTAGTGGGTGTAGATTAGGAAGTGATGGTCACACACGGGATTTGGGAAGAGAGAATTATGGTTAATTTTCTACATCACTGGTTTCCTGAGGAATAGAATACTGAAAAATTGGCTGTTTGGGAAAGGAGAAAGTTGTAGTTTCAGTTAAACGAATTTTAGGGAAAATTAAAAATGTTGATTAGAGAGTTGCACATATAGATGAAACTCAGGAAAAGAATTATCTGGAAAATAGAAGTCACCCTAATTGTACATACATATGGGAAGAAAAGAGGCGCAATATACAATTCTAGGATATATTTCTACTTAAAAATTATTCTTCAAAATATTGATAAAAATAGGATACCTTATTAGTACTAATAAAGAATTCTTTAAAATATTGATAAAAATAGGGCACATATATTGTACTAAAAATATTCTTAAAATATTGATAAAAATAGGACATTTTATTAGTACTAATAAAAAAATTCTTTAAAATACTGATAAAAATAGGACATTTTATTAGTACAAATAAAGTCTAAATCTTTCCTGAGCTTCACAAATGTACTACAAAAAGTGGTTCATTTCCAATTTAAGTTTGCTGAATCTTTAAATAACTCCAATATTATTCCTCACTTCCCTTTTTATAAGAAAGGTCTATATTATAAAAACAAGCCTCCCGAAATCATTTTTAAAACAGCAAGTATTTGATTTTTACAAGTTATACACATTCAGAATCAGTCTTTCTCTGTACATGAAAATGTTGCCTGGAGTCCCTGAAATATTCTCAATAATCTTTAAATATTTACTTACAATTAGAAAATTCTCTTGTCAAAAAACCATACCAATTATCTTACCTAACTCTTCAAATAAACAAACACTTTGCATGTTGGTATTTTACTCCAATGGGTTGCATTATTTATATAATTAAATAAATAAGTGGGTAATGGAAAAACACCATGCACAAGATTTTTCTAAGGGTTTGGTAATAGTAAAGCAGTTATCTTCAAATGTTACTTATTTTTGTTATTTTTTTTTTCAGTGGGACAAGTCATATCCATGTATCTTAGATTTGTTGCTCTACATCATTTCTGATGTAACAGAACATCATATATGATAGAATCATAAAAATATCTAACTCGATATGAATTTCAGTATAGTCACGATAAAGATACACTCTTATTGCAAGATACACTAGCAATAAGAATCCATGCCTTATAGCTGGTTCTACCTCCATGATCAAATTATGTGTTTCAATGTTTGGGTGATTTAAATCACAATAATCGTGTTATACGTCATATGTCTCTTTCACAAAAAGTGTGCAAGTTTTTTTTTTTCAGTCTTTTAAGTGAAATATCTTTTGTGGACATATATGTCTTATAATGAAGAAAAATATATAGCATATCCAAAATGATGTTCAATTAACCAATACTTATGCATAACATTAATCTTTTAAACATGATATTTTAAAATGGCTAGGTGCAATGGTTCACACCTGTAAACCCAACATTTTGGGAAGATGAGGCAGGGGAATCACTTGAGGCCAGGAGTTCAAGACCAGCCTGGGCAACATGGAGAAAGCCCATCTCTACTAAAAATACAAAAAGTAGTTGGATATGTTGACATGAGCCTGTAGTTCCAGTTATTCTGGAAGCTGAGGTGGGAGGATCCCTTGAGCCTGCGAGGTGGAGGTTGTAGTGAGCCGAGATCATGCCACTGTACTCCAGCATGAACAAGAGCATGAAACTCTGTCTAAAATAATAATAATAGTATGAAAAATGTAAGATAAATTTATGTTGTATTTCTAAATCTCATATAGAATGAATAATTATATTGAAATATTTTTCACATTCACATATTTTAAATTACTATACTATCATTATATATAGAAATTTCCTTTGTCATATTTCTGAGCATTTAAATGTCAATTGTCATTATGTTTATTCAACTAAATATTACCATTTTATACGTTAGGTTTTCATATTAAAAGTAATAATTTTCAATTAAAACTGAGACTAGTACAAGCCAGGCATAATTATAATGGAAGAGAGTCAGGGTCAAGATGTGGGGGTGAAGGGCAGTGAGGCCAGGACCGGGGGGAATGATAACAGTTCTAACATAATAAACAATTCCATTCAGGTTCCATTTTATCTTTCTGGTTTACCTTCCAACACCTCCACTGTGAATGTCTGACCACATTAGCTCAGAGTGAGCATATTTGTGTCATGGAGAAGGATATTTGCACTTTCAAGGACAGTTACTGAAAATATTTTCTGCTAAAACATTGACCAATACTACTTAACTTTAATTTAGTAGAGTAGCAATCTCTATTTGTATAGAAGCTGGGCACAAGGATTTGATGACTTTTTAGCCCAGTTTGACTGTAACAGATAATTCAAAATAATAGTGCATTAACCAAAATAGAAGTTTATTGTTTTCTCACATAAACAATATAAGGAAGGAAATTGAGGCTGTCATGGAGGCTTGGGTGTTTGAAGTCCTCAGGCATTTGGGCTACTTCTATGATGTTACTTAGCCTTGTGCCAATCCCATTCTTAGAGCAATCCCATAGTCAAACATGGCTGATTCAGCTCAAGCCATCTTCTTTACGTTCTAGGCAGTGGGAAGGAAGAAGAAACGATAAGAATAGGTAGGAGATTTTCACCTTTAAAAAAAGTTTATGGAAGAAAATACAGGACATTTTCTGATTAAGCACCATCTCATTGACTATGCCTAGATGTGAAATGGAATGAGAAATATAAACTCTTTTCAAAGTAGCCATGTATTTACTCATTCATCCTAAGAATGAGGGGACAAATATTGGGAAGAAAGCAGCAGTATGTCATAACGTTCCAAAATACTGAAAACACACAACCCAAACTATACATACTAAAATTATGAGTATTTAGTGAAAAGAAAGTGTTGTGCTGTTAAGTCATCAATTAAGAAAGTGAATTTTGAGACGATAAACTATTACCTTATCATATGTACACATAACAAAGACTAGAGTAACTTAATAATGTACATAATATTATTAAAACTAATTACTTCAAAGTAATCAAGCTGGAAATAGAAGTTCCCTATAATGTAGCCATTAAGAACTCTAGCTTCTGAAACAGGTTTATTATCTTTGGAATCAGTGAGTGTTAACTCACTAGCTATATATCTTGGGACATTTTATTTAACTTTTCTGTATCCTCGTCTTCTTATATGTAAAAATGAGATTATAATATTTTGTATCTTATAGGGTTGTTATGAGGAATAAATGAATTAATGTATGTAGTTTTCTTAAAGTCATGCATAGCATTTAATAAGAATTCAACAAGTAGTTGTTATATGCATATGAAAATAGTTTCATTGCATTTTTATTTTTACTTACCAACATTTAAAATATATTAAAATTAATATCATACATATATATGAAGCTTATTATAAAGTTTACAGGACATTATGGCAAATAAAGCAAGAAGTCAATATCTCCAAGATTGCTTAGATGGAAGTTACTAATAATTTTCCATGGTTAATATTAAAAGCAGAAACGTATACCCATTTCTTGAACTTGCCTGAGTAATAGAGGACAGCGATATCTATGCTTACTTAAATATTATTCACTTATGTTTTACTGTGTAGAATCAATGCATTAGCCGAAGATTTATGAAATGGTATTACAAATGTTGTAAGTGGTTGTAGTAAAATCACACACAGGAATTCACATCAGTGGCTGCATGATAAAAATACTAATTTTATGTATGGTATGTTTAATATTTAGCTGAGTTTTTAAGCGAAAGTAAGATTAAGAAGTAATGCCATAGATTCTGAAAAGTAAAAGCATTAAGAATTCCAGAAGAAACATGGCTATATACTCAGTTAATGATCGTTACAATAATTCCACATCACTTATCCAGTTAATTATCTTCATTAACAGGAAAAATAAATACAACAATAATTCATGAGTCATCTGCATTTTATCACAATCATTTAATATTGTTAATTGAAATAATGATCTCAATTTTGTCTCTGTTCAAAATTATAAGTTCATGTAAAGGATTTCTTTTCCCTTCCTGTTTGGATCAGTGAGAGTAAAATTATGCTTTCATAATCAGGACCTCACATAAGCCATTTCAAAATGGTGAAACAAGATATAAAATTAACTGTATAGAACAGTAAATAGACATAAGGGTTTACAATTAACTGTATGGATATAAATGAAAAATAAGTCAGACCAAGGAAATATCAGTTCCCCTCAATGATCAGAGAAATTCAACCAAAAGCTTTTTTTTTTTCTGAACTATTCAGAGAATTACAGTTCTCTAAGACTATTCCTGATGTGCTTGCAAGACAAGATATTCTTGTCTTCTAATTGAGGAAAACTCTGTAATTCATAGTTTTTAAATTGTTTAATAAAAGCTTTTAACAAGTAAGTTGCCTCAAACTGGTAGGCTGTCGAGTTTGAAGAGTTGACAGTTAGGTTGATACTGCCTTCGCAGTTACTTGCCAGTGCTATATTTTAAGCAAATAATTGGATAACACTTTCTTTCCTCCAGAAGTCTCAGGATTTTACAGTGACATTCCCAGTGTCAGCAGTGGCTTCATCAACAGTTACGTAAAATGTGAAGATGCCACCAGGAAGTCCTGCTTCACACTTCAGAAAACTAATGTTAGAGGATGTGTGGGTATGTGGGTGTGAAAAATAGTCTGTGTATTGTAGCAAAATTTGTAACGGACTTTTTTTTAAAAGAAGGATTCCCAGAATATCACACTATAAGCATTGGACAACCTAGAGATTTTGTGAAAAATGAACACTCCTAAGGAAGAAGGATTTTTTGCATCTGTTTCAGGTAAGGATGTCTTCTACTTCTAATGTGAAATATATGCAATGGAGGATAAAAATTATTTTGCAGTCAGTAGATGATCTGGTGTCAAATCCAATCTTCTTACTCCTTGCAGGTAGACATTTTAGAGAGACCCT
Source organism: Colobus angolensis palliatus (assembly GCF_000951035.1). NCBI lineage: Eukaryota > Metazoa > Chordata > Mammalia > Primates > Cercopithecidae > Colobus > Colobus angolensis. Next base: position 7,008,974 of record NW_012114544.1, on the reverse strand, counting down.
ATAAAACTACAAGTACCATGAATAAATATAATGCTATACCAAGATTCTTAAATAAACATTCCATGAGAGACAAACAAGTGGCTTAAACTACACTAGGAATTAAATGTAACATTTACATTTTTCTGTGCATATTGGACAAATGAATAAAGAAAACATGAGTATACCTTAAAACATATTTTTTTAAAAACAATAAGTATGATAATATAACCTTTGAATCTGTCATTGGCCTTACTACAGGCAATCACAACAATGATATTTAATGTAAGACTATAAAATAATTCACAATATTAATTATCTTATAAATTCATATTTTTGGCATATGATTTTGTCAGCAGAAAATCTCTTCCTAAACTGTAGGATAAGAGATGACTTCATGTACTTCTATTCATACTACAGAAGATAATATTCTCCATAAAATATTTCTGTTGTAGTTTATCAGGATGACTCCTATTTCTCTTCTTGCTTAATACTGGCTTCCATTTTCAGAGCAATTTCACGCATTAATCATAAGTAAGTAAAAATTATTACTTGGAACTATTATCTTTTTGAGAGCAGTACAAAATAGGAGAAGCAGAGAAGCTTAATAAAAAAATGACAAAAAGAAATTTATTCTTCACAGTTCAGGAGGCAGGGAGAGGAATATCAGGGTACTAGCGTCTGGTAAGGGCCTTTGTGCTATATCATTCTATGGCTGAAGGCAGAAGGGCAAGAAAGTGTGAGAGCAAGGGGGCAAAAAGGGCCAAAGTCATTTTTTTGGTTTGTTTGTTTGAAATGTAGTCTCGCTCTGTTGCCCAGTGCAGTGACGCAGTCTGAGCTCACTGCAACCTCTGTCACCTGGGTTCAAGTGATTACCCTGCCTCAGCCTCCTGAGTAGCTAGGATTAGTCACCTGCCACCACACCAGCTAATGTTTTGTATTTTTAGTAGACACGGTTTCACCATGTTGGCCAGGCTGGTCTTGAACTCCTGACCTTGTGATCTGCCCACTTCAGCATCCCAAAATGCTGGGATTATAGGCATCAGCCACCACACCTGGCCATTATAGCAAGCTGACTCTTGAGATAACTAGCCTAATCCCACGATAACAACATTAACCCACATTCAAACCATTGCAATAATTGAATTGCTTTCTTATAACTTTACTACTTTAATGTTTTAGTTATCCTGAAAATAACATTTGTCTACTGGCTTTCATGCTTCTATGCTTATAAATATTTTCTTTTTTTAGAAAATATTTTATCTACCACGTGTCTACATATAAGAGGAGAGGGAAGTGTGACATGATAGACAATTCCAGGAATTTTTCATAACATTGAATTTACCTCTGTAAATATGGTATGTATTGATAAGCTTTTGCAAATAAAACATTTGTAAATAAGTACCTTTTAATACCTGTAGAAGAGAAGTACACAGCAATTATATAGTACTGACCTCAGATGAGTCAAATTAGCCTTCAGGCCTAGGGTTGCTGACACCTCCCACCATTCCTACACTCTACCCATTTAAAAAATTATCCTATGTATGCCATCTCTTTTCTTCTGGGGAACTGAATGACATCCCTGAAAACAAACAAATAAACAAACGGCCAACAAAAAACCAAAAACATGAATATAGAAAAAATAGTATTTACTATTAAAAAGACAAATAATGGCTTATATTTATTAAACACTTACTAGATGCCAGAAAATAATCTGACCATTTATATTCATTAAATCATTAATTTCTCACAACAAACCCCTATAGTATTATTATCATCTCTATTTTATGGTTGAGGAATCATCAGTAAAACTTGCTCAAAGTCACACAACTATTAAATGGTAAAGCAAGGATTAAACCCCAAACAGTCAACTCCAGTCAATACTCTTGAGGGCTACTCAAATGGTATTTGTTGATAGGAAGTGGCTAACTGGAGAGAAAGTGCCTCAACTAAACTTTCTACTTGTCGTATTTTGTATCATCTATAACTTTGTTTAGTGTTTCTAGGATTGATTTTTGAAAAGAAACCTGGATATATAGTTTTTTGTGTGTAACTCCTTCTCATGTTTAAGTTTAGATTTGTTTTTACCAAAATAAACAAAAACCCAGAAAACAAAACAAACGAACAAAAACACTGAAAACAAAACAAACCAAAAACTATTTTATGGACCAAACAAAACTTTCTATTTCACCAAAATTTGGTCCACTGGTCAGTACTTATAACCTATCATACAGGCTAAATTGAAAATTCAATTAATGTGTAACTTATTAAATAATTATGTTTTTCATAAATTATCTTGAAATGATTTTCAACAGAACCCTTTTTAGAATAGACTCTTTGGAAGTATTCCACAGGTTAAATGTGTTGCTAGTGTTTACTTTGTAGTATAAGACACAGTCCACTGACAACACAGTAAGTTTTGCATTTTCTATGCAGTTGTCTTGGAATAATCTTAAAGGATTATATTCTACATATGGAAAAACTTTCCTTGATACCCTTTATGTTTCGCCTTTCTTGTGAATGAGTTTTTGAGAGTAGTAAAATACTGCCTTTGAAGTTGAATAGATCGAGTTATGGATACCAGCTCACAACTTGCTAACTATTAACTAAGGAAACCCTGGAGCTCAGTTTCCTTATTCATAAAAACCGGAATGAAAATTTTTTTGTAGGTTTGTTGAGTACTAAATGAGATTATGTGTACAGCACCTACCACATAATGTAAGCTCTGGTGGAGGAATGCTTGGTTAAAATTCTAAAACAAACGTTTATTAGCTATTTTATTTGTCTAAGTTACTTAACCTCTGCGTCCTCTGCACTCCTTCCTCCAGCTCCAGTAGTTCTTATATTTGTTAAAATATATAGGTTCCTGGAACTTTCTCCCAAAGTCTGTGATTCAGTAGGTTGGAATGCAGCCCATTCATTTGCATTTCTAATATTCTCCCTAGTGATGCTGATACTGTTTCTCTGGAGATCATTGCTTTGAGGAGCACCACTCTATGCAATGTTATTAACCTCACCTTTTGCATAGAGTTTTCAACCAGGCTTAAAAAATATACCATCTGTAATACATTTGTCACCAACTGCCTAAGAATATAAAGTTCAATAAATGTTAACTAGTTGATATTATTATTATTATTTTAAAATATGTGTCTCCCTACTTTCTTTCAAAATTGTGGTTGAGAATTTAACCACAGAATTCCTCTTCGTACCTTAATCACTTCTTCTGTGAAATGAGGATGGTATTTTTTTCATTGATAAAGATGACATTTCTTTATAAAGGAGGGGTAATACTTATTCATAAAGGAAAGATGATTTGAATATTAACATTCACAAATTTACATATGTAAGTATACTAGTTAACTGTTGCTGCAAAAATGGTGAATAATTCAGCTTAAAACAATGCACATATATTTTCTTCCTCTCTATTCTGTGAGTCACCGGCATTCCTGTTTTAGGGTATGGATAGGTCAGCTGGGTTGGCTTCAGGCTTCCGGTCAGGGTCTGGGTCACTCCACTGGTCCATTCTGAGCCCAGGCTGAATAGACATCAGCAATAGAAGCGTGTCTATCTCACAATGGTTAAAGAAGTAAAAGAGAGAAGCCAAAGCACCTAGGCACATTAAGGTACCTTGTTTATCTCATACTTACTAATATTTCCTTGGCCAAAGCAAGTCATTTGGCCACATCCAATATCAATGGTTTCAGGAATACTTTCTATCATGCTAACGGTAGGTATAACAAAGTCAGGGGTAAAAAAGGTTGAGAGACAGGTAGAAAGTGAGAACCATGATCCAGTCTACCAAAGTAAGGTCATTAGAATATTCCAGACACTATGATTACTGTGGAGAGATGCATGCTTTCACATATTGTCATCTCTCTTCAGAAATACAATGCTGAGACTTTTTTTCCTAGAAAAGGACTGTGAGGAAAGCATGGAAAATAGAGTGCACATTTGTAACACAAAGGGAGACCATCTTCAATGGAAAGTAACAACATTTTAGCCCTTTTTTTTTTTTTTTTTTTTGAGACGTAGTCTCGCTTTGTCGCCCAGGCTGGAGTGCAGTGGCGCGATCTCAGCTCACTGCGATCTCCGCCTCCCGGGTTCACGCCATTCTCCTGCCTCAGCCTCCCAGTAGCTGGGACTACAGGCGCGCACCACCAGGCCCGGCTATTTTTTTGTATTTTTAGTAGAGACGAGGTTTCACCATGTTAGCCAGGATGGTCTCGATCTCCTACCCTCGTGATCCGCCCGCCTTGACCTCCCAAAGTGCTGAAATTATAGGCGTGAGCCACCGCGCCCAGCCCATTTTAGCCCTTTTTAATGACTCTTTTGTGCAAATGAAGGCCTCCTAAAATTGAAGAAGGTGATGATGATAATAATATTATTTATGATGATCTAGAATAAGAATTCACATAAATAAAAGAAGAAAATTACATTTTTATATGCTACTATAATTGTATGTGTGTAATTTTTTTTTTTTGGAAGCCTCTTTTTGATTAGAAATATTAGAATACTAGGGGAAATCATTACGTTAATTATTTCATATGTGGTTCAAATGTATATAGTCGAATTCATTAATTCTGTATCATATATTATACTTGGGGAAGAATTGAGGAAGTTTCCTTTCATGATCTCATTTGTTCTATCAGCACAGCGTCTTGGCTCTGCCTTTAAAATATGTTTAGACTTTACTTATTGCCATCTTATTGCCATAACTTGGTTCAAGTTGTCATTGTCTTTCATTCTGGTGATTTAAATAGTCTCCTAACTGCCATCCCTATTTCCACTCTTGACCCTTTCAGTCTGTTCTTAGCACAGTAGCCTGAGGAAACTTGGTTAGACATAAATTAAACCACGGAACTCTCTAAAGACTGCACATCACACCCAAATAAAAGCCAACTATTTTATCATTGGTTTCCAGATGCTCCCTTATAGCCCCATTGTTACCTCCCTCACATCATCTTCTCTCACTCAACCCCATTTTCTCCCTCTGCAGCAGCCCTGTGACCCCTGTGCTGGTCTCTTGTGATGGTGGGTGTGTTTCCTCCTCAGGGCCTTGTGGTTTGCTGGACATGCTATTCCCACAATTAGTTCCCTTACTACCTACACTTTCTGCTCAGATATTACTACAACTCAGTCAGGCCTTTTTCCACTATGTTACTTAAAATAACAACACATTCTTCCCACCAATATGCCCAAATCATCCTCTCTGATTTTTTAAATTCCCCCAGAATATTTATCACCTTCCAACATGCTATGTAATTTACTTATTTATTTTTCTGTCTACTTCTTCAAAATATAATGCAAACTTGATAAGGGTAAGTATTTTTGTTTTTTTCTTTAATGATATTGTCCAATGCTAAGAACTATAGTTGAAATAAGCCAGGTGTGGTTGCTCACACCTGCAATCCCAGCACTTTGGGGGGCCAAGGTGGGTGGATCACAAGGTCAAGAGTTCAAGACCATCTTGGCTAACAATGTGAAACCCTGTCTCTACTAAAAAAAAAATACAAAAATACTAGCCAGGCATGGTGGCGGGCGCCTGTAGTCCCAGCTACTCAGGAGGCTGAGGCAGAAGAATGGCATGAACCCGTGAGGCAGAGCTTGCAGTGAGCCGAGATAGCACCACTGCACTCCAGCCTGGGCAATAGAGCGAGACTCCGTTTGAAAAAAAAAAAAAAAGAACTATAGAAGAAGAAGAAGAAGAAAAAAAAAAAGGTAGGTGCTTCATTAATAACTGTTGAATAAATAAGCAATATAGTTTATGCTAATATGGTAATAATATCAGGAGAGAAAAAACTGACAACTAAGATTATCTTATTTTTATTAAAAAGTTAATATAGAAGATTTTCTCAGACAATTGTTACATATAGCACTCTTCACTTTGAAATTGTGTGTGTGCAGGTACAGAAAACCAAACACTGCGTGTTCTCACTCATAAGCAGAAGTTTAACAATGAGAACACATGGACACAGGGAGAGGGACAACACACACTGGTGCCAGTCAAGGGATGGGGGAAGTGGGGAGGGAGAGCATTAGGACAAATGCCTAACGCATGCAGGGCTTAAAACCTCAATAATGGGTTGATAGGTGCAGCAAACCACCATGGCACATGTATGCCTACATAACAAACCTACACGTTTTGCACTTGTATCCTGGAACTTAAAGTGAAAAAAAAAAAAAAAATCATTGGCAGATGTGCTCTTCTACAAGAGTTTGTGATAAATGAAAATAAATAAATAAATAAATGAATAAACACAGATTTCATGCCCTGAAAAATAACAAAAGAAGTAGTACATATGTTTGTATTACTTTATTTCAACAATTAAAGACTATCCTACATGTAAATATGCACATATATGTGAGAGTTTATGTATAGTTATACATACAGAGTCATGCACCAGATAACAATGTTTTGCTCAGTGGCAGGCCACGTATATGACAGTGGTCCCGGAAGATTATAACACTGTATTTTTACTGTACCTTCTCTATGTTTCAACATGTTTAGATTCACACATTTTTATGACTTTGTTAGAATTGCCTACAGTATTCAACACAAGAGCATGCTGTGCAGATTTGTAGGGTAGGAGACATAGACAATACCATACAGCCTAAGTGTGTAGTAGGCTATAACATCTAGGTTTATGTAAGTACACTCTATGACGTTCCTGTAATTACAAAATTGCCTGTGGATGCATTTACACATTTCTCAGAATGTATTCCCATTGATAAGCAACATGTTACTGTAGAATGTTAAAAATTTTTTATTGTAATGTTGAATGTTGAAACATAAAAATATTTCTTAAGGAAAAATAAAACCAATTAACATAATAGGTGGCCTTTGTAATCTTCATGATTTCATCATTCATTAAGTGGTGATTATAGCACATGTACAATAACCAATAATAAATACAAGACACATAATAAATCAATGGATCAGAACGGAGAGTCCAGAAATTAACTGGAACCTGTATAGCCAATTGATTGCAGGCAAAGATGCAAGCGCAATTCAATTCACTGAAGAAACAATAATTTTTAAAATAAATAGTGTTGAAATCATTGGATATTCAGGCTCCAGAAAAGAAACCTTAGATAGATACATACCTCACATCTACAAAAAATAACTAAAAAGATGAATATAACTTAATATAACATATAAAAAATAAATTTCTAAAGGAAATCATAAGATAAAAATATTTGTGACTTTAAGTTAGGCAAAGAATTCTTAGATAACAAACTATAATTAGAATTGGTAAAATAAATGCTAAATTGGCCTTTACCAAAGTTAAAAACTTCTAATTTTTAACAGATACTAACTAGTAAGAGAATTAAAGACTAGCCGCAAACTGGGGGAAAAAAAGTGCAAATCAGACATCTAAAGAGGACTGAATTTAGCATATATAAAGAACCCTTAACACTCAACAATTAGAAAACAAACCATAGAGTTCAAAAAAACAGACAAAAATGTAAGCAGCACTTTAGCAAAAAAATACAAATGAGAAACATGTGAAAAGATGTTTGACATTTTTAGTGAGTGGAGTAATAAAATTACATCTATAATAAAATATTATGGTATACTTATTAGAATGTTCAAAATAAAACATCTGATCATAACAAGTTGGTGAAGGTTTAGATAATTGGAACTCAAGTACTGCTACTGGAAATGAAAGTGTAACAATAACTTTAGAAACAATTTGGACATTCTTAAAATGTTAAACATACACCTCTAATATCACGTAACTATTCCTCTCCCAATATTTTTGAAAGTAAACTTCTGTACAAAAAGTTGCACATGAATGTTCATAGCAATTTTATGTGTAATAGCCAAAAAGTGGAAACAAAATGTTCATAAACAAGTAAATAGACAAACAAATGACAATATGTTCATGCAATGAAGTACTAGTTAGCAATAAAAATTATTTAACTTTTCATACCTGTAATAATGTGGATGAATCTCAAAATAATTGTTGTGAGTGAAAGAAGCTAGACCCCATCTCCCAGAAGTACATACTGTATGTTTACATTTTTATGAAATTCTAGAAAATTCAAAGTAATATATAGTGAAAAAAGCAGATTAGATGTTGTCAGGGGATATGAGACGGCAGGAAAATATGGAAGGAAGGAATTACACAGAATTGTAAGGAAATTTTTGGCTGTGTTTTGTGTTCACCATTCCAATTGTGTCGGCAGCTTGACAGGTATGTTAAAACTGATCTAATTATAAATTGAAATATATGCCATTACTATATACCAATCAGATCTCAATAAGGCTGTTAATTAAAAAAAAGATGATGTGATAATTGTACATATTTATGAGACATAGAGTGATGTTTTAATACATGCATACAGTGTGTAATGATCAAATCAGAGTAATTAATGCATACATCACCTCAAACATTTATCTTTGCTTTATGTTGAGAACATTCAAAATTCTCTTTTCTAGCTTTGTAATAATATACAACAAACTGTTGTTAACTATATTCACCCAACAATTCTATAGAGAGCTCTAGAATTTATTCCTTTTATCTAGCTGTAATTTTGTATCCATTAACCAACCTGTCCCTGTGCTTTCCTCTCCTCTTCACTTCTCAACCCCTAATAACCACAGTCATACTCTCTACTATGATCTCAGCATTTTTTAGCTCCCAAATTTGAGTGAGAACATGGGATATTTATCTTTCTGTGTCTGACTCATTTCATTTAACAAACGTCTTTCTGGCCCATCCATGATGCCAGGAATGACAAGACGTCATTGTCTTTCATGGCTGAATAGTATTCTATTGTGTATATACACCATATTTTCTTTATTCTATTTATTTATTTATTATTATTTTTGAGACAGAGTCTTGCTCTGTCATCCAGGCTAGAGTGCAGTGGCGCGATGTTGGCTCACTGCAACCTCTGCCTCCTGGGTTCAAGTGATTCTCCTGCCTCAGCCTCCCAAGTAGCTGGGATTACAGGTGCCCACCACTGTACCCTGCTAATTTTTGTATTTTTATTAGAGATAGGGTTTCGCCATCCTGGCCAGTACCCATGTATCTTTTAAGGACACTTAGGTTGATTCCATATCTTGGCTCTTGTGACTGATGCTGCAATAAGCATGGGGTTGCATATATCTCTTCGCTATATTGAATTCCTTTCCTTTGGATAAATACCACTGGGGGGTTGCTAATTTTTAAAATAAAATTAAAGGAAAATAAAATCAATAGCCATGATCAGTGCTAATCTTAACCTTCTTTATTTCACAATTTAACCAATTATAAGTTTTATTATTTGTAGTCTATACCTGGTAATGACAGCATACTGTGGGAATCTTTTTCTTCCCACATAGTAATAGTTTTCAGAACACCTTATTGATAAACCCAAGAATGTAACATGGCAAATGATTTTTTAAATTATTAAACTATAATCTCCTTTTTTCTACCTGTGCCACTTGAACCAGTTAATGTAATAGTTTTTGACAGTTCCAGTATGAAAAAGGCTATTTTCTTTTCAGGGAACAAATAAATTTGCAATACTTTATTTATTTATTTATTTATTGAGACAGAGTTTTGCTCTGTTGCCCAGGCTGGAGTGCAGTGACGTGATCTCGGCTCACTGCAAGTTCCACCTCCCAGGTTCATGCCATTCTCCTGCCTCAGCCTCCTGAGTAGCTGGGACTACAGGTGCCTACCACCACTCCTGGCTAACTTTTTGTATTTTTTAGTAGAGACAGGGTTTCACTGTGTTAGCCAGGATGGTGTCCATGTCCTGACCTCATGATCCGCCCGCCTCGGCCTCCCAAAGTGCTGGGATTACAGGCATGAGCCACCACCCCCGGCCACATTTTTAAAACTGTTATGTTTTAAGGATTACAACTAAACTGTTATGTTTTAGTTATCACTAGCTGGTAGTGATGATCAACAGAAGACAAAAAAATTACACGCTCTCCAATCAGTTTGCTGTAAAAATAGTTTTCATAGAGCAAATATGAAACTTCTGATTTTTTTCCATTATCATGTAAAAGATTACTATCAGATAAATAAATTCAAAGGAGAAATGAAAATGTAATGCTAATATATTGCTGATTACTTTTTGCTAGTATAATTTATTGCTAATACCATGTAAGTGTAGAGAAAAGTCATAATAATATTAGAAAATGTATCTTATTAAGGTGGACTCCAATTATTTTATTAAAACTTGATAGAGTATGTACCCATTAACCAAGAAAAACCAACAACTAGAAACGCAGAATTTTTTTAACCAATAACATTTTCTATTTTATTTTAATTTTACTTCACAAATATATTTCATATAATCAAATTTCAAGCTGTGTCTAGGAGTCAATAACAATTCAGTTTTATTAGCTTAACTTTTTACTCCTAAATGTTATACAAGTATAATTATTTGTTGATTAATTTAAATCAATGACACAGTTTAAGTAATGTCTGAGCACTTGTGTGTTCTGAAGAGGTTCAGAATTATACAGCTGGGAAGAGCCTTAAAGTTATAATTCTGATGTCAAGTGAATGTAATTTTATTCTAGTTTTTTGAACACTGTTAATCCATGTATGATATATTTGACAAATGTCAATTACAAGAATGTTCAATTAACCAAAAGACCCAATTTTCTGATTATTTTTGGGTAAATGGGTGCTTACTAAAATTTCTCTTAAGAAATAATGGACATAAATGTAACTTTTCTTATTTATATGCCCCTGCCTAATGAAAATTGAAGATCTCTGACCTGAATTCTTTCTATCTTTTGATAGAAAGAATTGATAGGTAAGGTAGTTTCCCCTGAAATGTATATCTTGAGAGTTGAAATATAGAGTTCTAGCAAACACAGGATTTACAAAATGGATTTTTATATTACATTTATTCATTAGTTGGTAATACTTTAGTGATTTTCAATGCTTATTAGATTAAGCTTTATATTTGCATATTGTACAGATTATTAAGCTATTGTCTTTCAGAAGGGTAGGAGAAGGGTTTTCTTTCATCCAATTTTATGTATGGTTTCTGTCAGCTTAATTGGCAACTGCCTTTTATTTGCACAGCAGCTATTAGTTTCAGTCTCTAACTTTTTCAAAATTCTTTTTTTTTTTTTTTTTTTTTTGAGACAGAGCCTTGCTGTGTCACCCAAGTTGGAGGGTAGTGGCGTGATCTCGGTTCACTGCAACCTCCGCCTCCTGGGTTTAAGTGCTTCTCTTGTCTCAGCCTCCTGAGTAGCTGAGATTACAGGCGCGCACCACCACGCTCGACTAATTTTTGTATCTTTAGTAGATATGGGGTTTCACCATGTTGGTCAGGCTGGTCTCAAATTCCTGACCTCGTGATCTGCCTGCCTCGGCCTCCCAAAGTGCTGGGATTACAGACGTGAATCACTGCACCCGACCCTTTTTCATAATTCTTAAAACCACCCTAATCATGTAAGTGTTACAGTACCAGCCTGCCAAAGCCCCACTCGGAGTCTGAGCACCAACTCTGAAGGGCCTTTTCTAGGGTCTGAGAATCCCAGTATATTCTCTTTGTTCTTAGCTGCTATTTCCTTCCGTTGTTATTTCTGTGATAATTCAGGTTGTATGCCTGTGTTAAGCTTTTCAACAAACATACTATTAATTCTTTCTATTGAATTTTCTCTCTTGATATATATTGTATGATTTTCTTTGTCTTTACTAGACACACTGTGTCCAAATGATGGGTACACTTATATACAACTAAAACAACAAAATCCTCTCCAAAATTCCATCTTTCATATATTTGATATTGAAATGAGCATTATACACCATTATATTGTGCTTGAATCTGTAGAAAAAGAATCTGTTGTAGGGATTAAAATGAGTTTAATTATGAATGCTATTGATAAATGTATCTTAATCTCGATTCAATTATTTTTCCTTCTAACGAAGTCTCACCATTACCATCATGCTCCCTTATACCTCTTCAATCATTTTAAGAATTTCAGCATTTCAACAATACCCATTTTCCCTTTTCTGACCTCATCTCTTACGCTTTCATTTTTGACTTAGCTCTATTTATTGTTTTTGATAGCACCTTTTTCCTTGTTATCCTTTCTTCAATTGGACCCCAATGTTGTACATTTGTAGCCTTATTCTGAACTTCCTGGTTGCCTCTTTCTATCTCTTCTTTTCTGATTTCTTTCCATCTACCTAATGTCCAGGTTTTTGTCTCTGTCTTTTGAAATCTATATTTCATTATTATTATGATTTCCATTCATTCCTTTGGAAAACTCATTCAGTCTCTAATGCCATATTACACAAATAATTTGTTGATGATTTTTGTTTGTTTAGTGACATTCCGGGACTAGTTTATTGAAGGCTTATTCTCCTTGATGTGTGGCCACTCAAATCATTGTTCAATGATCTTCTAACTTGGTTAAGTCTTCTACCTTTCATCTTTTGCTGACAGCCCCTGTGTGTGTGTCTATTCTTGCTTTCGAATCTCTAGTACTTTACAACTCTTTCTTACATTTAGTTCTTGCAATGACCTCAACATCAGCCAGAACTGAGAGATAAAGCGACTTCACAGACTTTTACTGGACCTGCTCACAATCATCACGACCTCCTAGATCTCTCTATGTGGGAGCTTTTTAGTGCCCCTTTGGGACACCAGATTCCCCAGACTTTCATTTATAGTTCTTGCTTTTTATCAATCACAACTAGTTTCACAGCTTCAGACGATATGATTTGAACTGTTGCTGTTCATTGTTTTTGACAATGGCCTTAGGTTAAAGTTCTTCAGAGTGGAGGAAATTTAAGGCAGGAAATATGACAAGTTCTGCAAATTCAGTGTTTCCATGGAGCTAAAAGATAGTGAAGTTCGTTGAAGATGAGGCTTTTTGGAGACGGATTCATTCTGCCCACTCCAGTGGTTTCTCCACTGTTGTTTTTTGCAGCTACCATGGTTGCACAGTAGCTATTATTTTTGAGGACAGTGCAGAATTAGGAAGATGGGAATGGAAATGGAGTAAATTAAAATGCCACAAAGCTTACTACTCTTACAAAGATTCAACTACTTTAATGGAATAAATGCTTCTTATAGCGTAAAAACAAAGAAACAAACCTGTAATGTGGAAAACAGTAATCTTGAAAGATCTTTTATTTTGGCATAAAACAGTGTAAATTCATTGTCTCACAGTCCTGGAGACCAGAAGTCCCGTGTCAAGATGTCGGGAGGGCCATACTCTCTTGAAAGGCTCTAGGCAATAATTTCTTCTTTGTGTCCTCCTAGCTACCAGTGTTTGCTGGCAATCCTCAAAGTTCCTTAACCTGTAGGTACGTTACTCCGATCTCTTCTTCATGATCACATGGTCTTCTGTGTGTCTGTCCTTTGTGTCTCCGAATGTCTCTATCTTTATAAGGTCACCAGTCATATTGGATTAGGGTTTATCCTAATCTAATGTGACCTTATCTTAACTTGATTATACTTGCAGAGACCCTCTTTCCAAATAAGGTCACATTTACAGGTACTGGAAGTTAGGACCATAAAAAAAAAAATGTTTTTACAGAGGACTCAATCCAGCCCACTACACTCTTTAATTTTTGCGGGATCTGATCTGCAGTTGTGATAAATTGTTTTTGAAGCACAACTTCAGTTACATCTTGTGGGATTGGGGAGGTTGTATTTCCATTATCATTTAGTTCAAAATGCAATCTGATTTCAGTTGTGGTTTCTTATCTAGCTTATCAGTTTCTTAGAATGTGTTGCTGGTTTAAAACACTTTGGGATTTTTTGGTTATCTTTTTGTGAGTTATTTTTGGCTGAATTCTTTGGTGATCAGAGATTATACTCTATTCTTTCATCATTTGAAATTGGTTGGGATTTGCTTTATACTCCATCCTATTGTTCATCATATGGTCAGTTAAATGTTTTATGTGTACTTGGAAAGAATATGAGTTCTGCAGTTATTGTGTACATATGTGTTGATTAGGTAAATCTTTTTAATGTAAGTTTATGTACTAGATTTTCAGTGACCCTTACATCATCATTCCAAAATCCTGCTTTCTAGACCTTATTATGGTTTCTTGAAATAATGATGTGTTGAAGGTTTGGGTTATCAAGAGACAGATACCAAAGATATGCCCTACCTCTTCTTTCTTTATTTTGTTCAATACTAAGCAATATACATACATCTTCCATGCTGCTTCATGGTTTCTGATAAAAGTAGTACTTTTCAATGATTTAAAATTGATGTGGCTTATTTAATGGTGGGTGTTTTGCACATATAAACTGATAAGTTTGTATTTAGTTTGTAATAAAGCTTAATAGGGATGATTGGATCACTGTATCACTAGCAGAAATTCCATTATTATGTCTCTATAAAAGAAACTTTGGGCTCTCGATTATGTCACAGAAAAATAGCAGAATTACATCCTATTTCCTGATGTTGCATCTAGATTTCTGGAAAACCTACAAAGGTATTGGTAAGATTTTCTAAGAAAGATACACTTTAATCACAATCCGTTAATTGCAGTAGCTTCAAATTAAAAGTAAGCAGTATTTTCAATGTATGCTGTACTTCACTGTGAAGGCTCATTCTGGTCTAATATAGGGATCTTCCTGATTGTTTTCCAGTGATCTAAAAAGATAAAAATTCCCACAGAACTCTAAAGTAGAACCAGATGTAGGCCCAGCAGAAAGAATGCAACTTACCACTCTGTTTAGGTTTGGTTTACTCTAAACTTATACAGCTCTCAAGATTCACCCTATCTACAGCACCAAGTTAAAAAAAAAAGAAAAAAACTAAACTAAACTAAATAGGGATATAGGAATACAGATACAGCTGGTAATGCAATATATTTATTTTCCTGGAAAAGCTGTTAGTCATACCTCCTTAGGGCGCTGAAGGTTTATTCACTTAATCTGAACTGATAAAACCAAGGATTCATTCTCTCTTGCCTAGAGCACTGGGATGTCCAACTCACTGGCCTTTCTGCTTCATGCTGCATTCAGGACATCCATCTATTAGATGGGTCAACATGAATGGCTGAAACATTTTTAAGAATAATTACCAGTGATCTCCGTACTTAGGAGAAACCACACAATTCTGGAGGCGTATTTTTTCCAAGAGTTTGTGATTATATCATAGGTACAATTTTTTTAATATACTGAGCTGAAACTGCATTGTCTATCTTATAGTCATTTTCCCATATATCACATTTTTAAAAAGTGTGTGTAAATGATATGTTCCTCATCTCATTACAAATTTCTTGTATGGCTTTTTATCATATTACAATTGTAATTCAAACTACTTTCAGTGATTTATAAAACCTCTCATTATCCAACCTCTGACCACATATGTCCTACCACTCTCTATCACACTAACTCTACCCCATGTGCCAAGTTGGCAGTCTTGGTGCTCACAAACATACCATGCTAATGCAGGCTTTTGCTTTCACTGCTCCCCCTGATTGGCACATTCCTCTGCAATAGCTTTATGTTTGTCATTTCACCTAATTTAGGTTTCTGCTCAAATATCACTTTCTCTTAGTGATTCCCCAGCCATCCTATCTATAAATAGTAAGAAAAGGAAAAAAGAAAATTGATAAAACTGGGTGATCAGATAAACATTTACTTGGATTGTGAGGGAATCTTCCTTGAATGTGGAGTGAGGTTATATTAAACCTGAGAAATAAATGACAAGAAGGACTCAGCTTTGTGAAAATAGATTATAAATACTGTTTCAGAAGAAGATAGGCTGAAAAATAGGTGATTGCCGTAGACTTTGACAGCACCGATCTTTTCTCATACTATTATTTCTATCTAAAATGTCCCTCTTTTAGGCTTGTCTATTTCTTATCCATCTTTTGAAATCCAGCTTAAATGTCATGTCTCATCTGAAGCCTTCCGTAGCCCTTTTCCCAAAAGTTCTATTCTTCCCTGTGCCTCTGTATCCTGTATTTTATTGTGTGTAAAATGCTTAAGTGGTGTAGTCATATGGGGTGGTATGTGTCTAATGAAGTCATATGGAAAGTTGCATGACTCCCATGTTTATTGATCAAAAATTGATTCATTTTTATGCTCAATGTGACAGAATAACTTTCTTGCACAAAAAAATTATGAAACATCCTCTTCATGTATAGTTAAAAACGAAATAAATCATTCAGTAAATTAGGACAGTTCAACAGTACTCTGATCTATCTCAAGACAATAACTTCTATGCTTATGTGCATGTGTATATGTGTGTGTGAATGTCTGCATGTGTGTATACAGAGAACCCATAAAGTCTGAAAATATTATATGAACTGCATTAGATTATTGTATATCATTTCATCAGATTTTATAATCAATTGTTAAAAAAAAATCTGAATTCTCAAGTTCTATGGGCACCCTAAATGTAATTTATTTCAAAGAAGGGTGTGTATGCCGGGGGTTTCGAGAGTGTGTTGCAGACATGTTGTGTGTCTTTACTGGTACCTTGAACTTAGTCGGCCTACTGGGCTACCTAACACAGTGCGAGTGCTAATCATGGCAGATGTTAACAGATACACAAAGAAAATGAAGATGAAGGGCAAAGCAATTGGAGGAAAATTCCTGTGGGATAATAAGTAAAATAGTCAAACAGTATTTTTAGTGTTTCATTATAGCAACTTTCTAGAGGAAGATGTTAAAACTAAAATTTCAGCATTTTAGCATACATGCAAACCCTAAAAAGAGCTTTTCAAAAAAAATTAAAAGGACACGAGATGAGATGTAGTCAAATCTAGTTCGTATGTTGTAAATAAAGAACAGCATGAAAAACAAAAGTATAGCAGTTGAAATGTAAAATGATGGGGAAGTTCAGAGTAGTGCAGGATAGACTTTTTTTCTTTCAATACTAATTTCAAATTCTTACCAGTTTCTTAAAGATGAAGAACTTGAACTTTATGTAAATAGAATTCTTGCATATACTATTTTATATTATATATATATGTTTGTTCTTAAATTTACATGCAGTAGTATATGAAGCCTTATCTAGTGTTTTAAGTTCAAACACACACATACACACACACACACACAAATAAATGCTAGTGGAGAGAAAAGGGAAGATAAGATTCTTACTATCGAAGTAAACTCTCCTCTTTACCATTTACTAATTTTCTAATATTCCCAACTGCAGTTCAGGACTAATATGGAAATGTTATTTATACATATGGGCTTTCTATATAAAGATTTTAAGACACTTGCTTTGGCTTTTAATTTGGGCTGTCCGGATTCCAATTCACATCTTAGCTATGTGTCACTGTACAAATAATTTATGTTCTACAATTGTCACTTTCCTGATATTTAAACGGTGAGTATCTGAAGTACCTGAAATCTCATGGTGTGATTGTGAGGATCAAATGATATACTTGATATATAGTATTTCACAGTGGATGGCACATGGCAAATTTTCAAAGTTGTAGTTAATCTTTATTATTATCACATGTTTTCATGCTACTTATTGATATATAAAATAAGTTCCTATTTTTAATCCAATTAAGAGAATAAACAAGAACGTTAACTAGAGTTTGAAATATCAGTCTAAGATTGTGAAGGAAAATTTTCTGATCTTTATTTACATTTATAGCCACAGTGCTTTAAACAATACCTTGCACTCAGTAAACGTTTGCTCAATTGGACACAATTTAACAAAGCTACATTTCCATTGCTTATTAATATAATTGTATATCTAATTATGTGGGCTTTTTCTCGGAAAGCCAAATTTTTCTTTCCAAAAAAACAATATTCCTGTACTGTTCAGATTTGTATTTGCCCTAAATCTAAATTTAATTGGTCCTAATAGAATCTTATACATTCTTTAGAGTAGCTTTGGATTTAATGCAGATGCCATTCAATTTTTATGCAAAGAAGAATTTTCTTTGATATTTTGAATGTTGTACACCTATTTTTCATGTTTATGTGAAGAATATAAGAGGAAAAACTTTACGCCAATGGCTAATCATCAAAATTTTAGAGGTTGTGTTTCAGTATTCATCAAGACTATAATTACTTTGTAAACAATTTCCCATTTCTTTTGCTTTTATAAATCAGCATGAAAAATTAAAACTAAGCATTGAATAGTTAATTTTAAAATAAAGCAAAATTTTATTTGTAAACAAATTTTGAATTTATTTAAAATTACTAATAAAATATTTCATATGAAACCATAGATTATGTGTTAAATTGTGAATTCCCCCAAAATATCTTGGATTTTTTACCCAAAGTACCTCATATTGTGAAATAATCAGTTAAAATGAGGTCATTAGGGTGGTCCCCAGGTCCCTAATCCAATACGACTCTTGTCTTTTTTAAAAGGGAAACCTTTGGACACAGACAGGGAGAACCCCACATGGACATGAAAGCAGAGATCAGAGTGATGCACCTATAAGCCAAGGAACACCAAAGATTGCCATAAAATCACCAGACGCTCCCAATGAGGCATAAAACAAATCCTAATACCTTCAGAGGAAGCAAGGCCCTGCTGACACCTTGATCTCAGACTTGTAGCCTCTAGAACTGTAAACAGTGCAATGCATTTATATCTCTTAAGCCATCCAGATTGTGGTATTTTGTTATGGCAACCCCAGGAAATCAGTATCTCATCCACTTGGTGCTGCATCCAGACCACTAGATGATTTAATGAACAGGAATGACTATAACTATTTTAGGAATACTAATTGTCTCCTTAATCATGAGAAATCAGATGACTATTGTAAGAACATACTTTTTAAAGAGATGGTAAGTACATAATTTTATGTCTTTTATGTGAGCTCGCAATCTTGAATTAACTAGTCTAAATTCTGTATTCATATACTATATGATATAACATCATTTAATCCCTACTTTTTAATAATTTCTAATCTGTAATCCCTAAGAACAGGTAAAGTGAGACAACTTTGGTTATCATGAAGCCTGTTGCAAGAAATATCAATCTCCCTGTCCAAAATAATGTCATGCTGAGTAGTGATAGCCTTAACTGTAAAATGGTGGCTCATTTCTGCAAAATGCTATTAAATGAAGATCAAATTCTCTGACATTTTAATGAAACCGAGGCTGGTTAATCATCCATATTGTTTTGAATTCAGAACTTCTTTTATATAAATATATATAAATAAATTATATATGTATGTATAATGGTATTCCTGTGCTTTCATACAAGTATGTATGGGCAAGGGTTTGTTGTTTTCTACAGGACTATGATCAAGAGCCATTCATTTTCATCAGTAATCATTTGGTTTTTTATTAGTAAACACCTGATCCCACAAAAGAGTGTTCAAATACATCACTACATTCTAAAAATTGAAAAAGGTATACATGTATAGGTCAGTCAGGTGAAAAAAGGTAAAGTATTACTCATACTGTAAGCGCTAACTCTCTGCTCTTTCTGATTGTCCTCCGCAAAACCCCAGAGGTAAATATTACATCAAATTTCATAGTGATAGTTCCATTACCTTCCATTAGAGTTTTGCCACTTTTATATATAACTAATCATTTATCCTGTTTTGAATATTCCATAGTATTGTATGCATTCTTTATGGACTTGCTCATTTAATGTTAAAATTTTGTGATTTATCTATGTTAACGCATGTAGTGGTTACTTAATTTCCATTGCTGTCCAATACATTATAGCATATATATATTACCATTTCCTTTTAATGAACATGTGGATTAGTTCCTTTTGTTTTTTTGTTATTATGAACAATGCTATTCTGAGCACTTTAGGACGTGTGTTTTGGCACACATATGTAAAACTTTGGATATATGCCTTGGAGTAGATTCAAGTCATTTGGTATGCATACATTTTAATTTGGCTAGTGAAAGTCTATTTTTCAAAATAGTTGCACCAATTTGCACTTCAAGTATAAATGAATGAGTGTTCCCATTGCTCCCTATTTTTGTCTATATTCACTTTTTAATATTTATCCCTAACTGTTAAATTTCCAAGAAAATAAAAGCTTCTCCTAAAAGGGAAGATTTGTGGAAGTGACATTTATGTTTGGCCTCTATAATATGATAGCATTAGATTACCAGAGCTAGCACAAAAGAAGATTAGAGTTAAAAGGACATCACCACTTAATTAAAGAAGTCACAAACAGGGTTGGGAGCAAAACTGTTTGGGAAATTGGGTAGCTAAATATAGCAATCTTGGTGTGGCAAAATTAGAAGGACAGGTCATTTCCTCCTTCTTAAACAATTTGAAAGTCTTAAAAATTTTTATTTTTTATTTGTATCGTTTTGTGTGTGAAATGCAAGTAATGAGCTACAAATATATTTTTTTCATTTTGTAGCTTATCTTTATAGACTCCATACAGTGTTTTTGATAAACAGATAATTTTAATATACAAATTATAAATATTTTTCTTTTTGCTTAAGCATGTTGTTTTCTAAAAGAAATTCATACTTTCATCTCAAAAAGCCCACTATTTTGTTAAGTTCTTCCTTTGACATTTATATCCACAATTCACTTTGAACTATTTTTTTCAAATATTTAAAATTTAAGGAGGAAATGCTACATTTTTTCCAAATGTATAATTGTATTGGTCTTCTTGGATTGCTATAACAGAATAACATAAACTTCATGGTTTAAAAAACAGATATTATTTTCACAGTTCTGAAGCATGGAAAATCTAAGATCAGGTTTCCAGCTGATTCAGTTCTGTGGTCACCCTCATCTAAACCTAATTACCTCCCAAAACCCTCCTCTCCACACATCATCACATTGGAGATTAGGACTTCAACATATAAATTTGGGGGAGGAGGACACAACATTCAATCCATAATAATAAACAATTATTCCTACATAAATTATTGAATAGGCCATTCTTTATTTTCTTCAACTGCAATATTCATGCTGTCATTAATAACGATTATACATATGCATTGATTGAATTTGTCATTTTCTATTACTCTATATCTATAATAAATTATGTTGCCTTAGTTATGGTAGATTTTAATAAGTTCTGATACCTAATGGGGCAGGTTCTCTCAACAACTTCTTGTACACTAGTATGTTAGGTCTCATTGCCATACAATTTTTGCTACTAATGTTACATTGGTTTTAAGTTATATTTTAAAATATTGGGATTCTAATTGGGATTATACTGAATTCATAGATCAAATTAAATATTTTAAACAATCTTTAAAATATGGACATTTTAAATCTAAGAACAACAAAATTTATCAATATTTTAGCATGTTTTAATAAAATGTAATAATTCTCCTGCAAAGACTTTGAATATAGTTTATTTCTGGCTACTTAATATTGTTGTGGTTGTCAATGCTATCTTTTTATTTAGACTTTAAATGGTTTTAAAATCTTCTTAGGTCAAAAATTACCATAATTTTGTGCTCGTGGCAGATTTCAAAGAGAGGGACTTGAAGCAGAACATCTTTAAGGGATCCTTGCACAGCCAGAAGTCCTTTTCAGGCTGATGTACATAAAATATTTAGTAGACAGGGCAGTGGAAGGTCTGAAAAGTGAGAGGAGCTCCCAAGGCCTGTAAAGGCCAGTTTGTAAGCTCATTCTTGGGGTCCTGTGGCTCTTTACCTGCAGATGGCAGCAATCAGTAGTGGCTGTGGGGGATCTGGGGTATCAGGTAGGTGTCCAGCTCCTGGCACTGGTAGAGTCTACGCAGCTATATTTTTTAAAATGCAGGAATTTATTATTGGTAGATAGAAATATATTTGTATATAAACCTCCTATACAACAAATTATACTTCTAAAGTCCTAATACAGGTGTTTATTCCTTTTTGTTTTTAGTATAAAATTGATATCTGTGAATAAATAGGTTTTTATCTTCCCTTCCAATTTTTATGCTTTTTATTTCATATTATTTTACCTCAAAATTTAGAATCTCTGGTGAGTATTAAATAGTACTGGTGAAAAATTATCCTTATGTAAAGGTAATATTTCATCATTTCATCATTAAGAGTAATATTTGTCTTAACACTTTGGTAGATAATATCTGTTCATATAATGAAACAATCAATCATTCATAATTTGCCATGAGATTTTTTTTTTAAACCTTTGAGCAGATTTTGAATTTTACCAGTCATTGTTTAGCAACTATTGAAAGTTTTGTTTATGGTGAATAATAATGCTAAATTTTAAAATAATTTGAGATATTTTTCTTATATACAAAAAATTGGTCAATATATATTATTTGAGTATACATTATTGAGATCTATTTTTTTAATGTACCCATGAATTTAAGTGACTATTTTGCATAATTTTGGCAAGTGTAAGCACTTGTTAAATATAACAGCCACCAAGATATAGAAAATTTTCAGCACCTTAGAATATCTCCTGTGCTCTTTTCCTATAAATCATTCCCACTCTTCTCACCTCAAGCAACCATTAATATGATTTCTATTAATATGAATTATTGTTGACTGTTACAGAACTTGCCTATTGTAGAGTAGGGTCATAAAATTGTCTTCTTTATTGTATAGATTCTTAAGCTCAGCATAAAGATTTTCAAGTCAATTCATGCAGCTGTGGACACCAGGAATTCCTTCACTGTATTACTGCCTAGTATATCATTATATTGCTACCTCATCTATCTTTATCCATTCTCTTGTTCATGAATAATTGGTTTGTTTCCAGCTTTATTTATTATGAACATTGAGCACTGTGCTATGAGCATTGCATACATATATTTTGTGATGTGTATTTTTATTTTTCATGAATGAATATTTAGAAGTGGAATTTCTTATGGTAATTATGTACTTTATGCCATAAAACTCTGCCAAAGTGTTTGTATAACTTTACATATCCATGAAGAGTGTATTTGATGTCCAATTATTCCATATATTAATTAACAATTGGCATGTTAAGTCTTTAATATTAAACCTTCTAGTTGGGGTGAGGCAAAAGCTCATTATGTTTTAAATTTAAATGTACCTCATAAATAAGGTGTTGAAAAATTTTTTATGGTCACTTTGTATAAGGAAGTTTCTATTCAAGTCTTTTATACATTTTTATTAGGTGTTTCACTTTTACCAAATTTGAAGAGTTCTTTATGTATTCTGTAAATAATTTATTTTTCAGATTAATTGTTTGGATATATTGTCTTTTTAATATTTTTTATTACTTAATGTCTTTTTATTTTCAAAAAGTTTAATTTAGATAAAGACTAACTTATTTTCTTTTACTTTGGCATTACTAATTTTCTATTCTAAGAAATCTTTCCCTAAACCAAGGATGCAAATATTATATTCTCCACTTTCTAGATTTTAGAAGTTGTATAGTTTCACATAGGCAGCTTTACTTTCAAGACTATAATCCTTTTAAAATTACTTTTTGTGTATATTTTAAGGTAATGGTTGAGAATCATTTTTCCATATGAATATAACCATGTAAATAATTTTATATGCCTAATATTCCCAATTTTTATTCATATATTTATCAGTCTTTCCTAAAATATCTTCTCTTCAGATATTTTCAGCTGCTTGTTGTTTTTGCTGATTTTAATTTACTGTGTTTTGTGTCCTTTTTGTGTCCCTTTGTGTTTTATGACATTTGATTTTGCACTAATCATGTTCCTTGGAACTTTTTCTGAGCATATTTTTTTAAAGGCAGGGCTTACTTTGTTTCTGCAGATCAGTTCATCAGACCTTTCATCAATGAGCTTTTTCCTTCTGACTAGAGGGCATTCTTTAGTTTTTCTTTGATTGATAAATTGGATTTTTATTGTCTGAACATGTCTTTGTTTTACTTTTGCCCTTGAAAAATAGTTTTTATGGAATACAGTTCTGGGTTAATTGTTTTGTGTTTTTATGGAATACAGTTCTGGGTTAAGTGTTTTGGCTTATCAAATTAAAAAATTCACTTTTTCTAAATTATTGCTATTGAGAAGTTTGTTGTCTAATTATTATTTCTGTTTGGTTTCTAGTGTTTTGTTGTTGTTGTCTTTTTATATTGTAGATACAGGTGTAATTACTTTTTCTATTCTCTAGTTAGTATTATATGGCTTTATGAATCTGTGAATATCTTTAATTAATTCATTAAGAATCTCCTTTCTACTTTTTTTCAAACACTGAGTAAAATTTTACATTCTCATTACCTATTTCTTGATCTTTGTTTTTCATACTATCATCTTTTATAACGTTTATTTTTTTATGGAATTTTTTTTTCAGAAATCTGTTTTAGTTAACTGATTTTCTCTTCAGCTAGGTCTATAAAGCTATAAATTTTGTCATTGGTTTTAAATATTTCAACAATTCTATTTTTCATTTCTACATATCCTTTTGATTTATTATAAAATTTTATTTGCTCTTCCTTATTTTTAGTTCTCTGCTTATACTTTCTCATTTTTGTTTTAATTTTTTAAACATATATTAGCCAACATTAAAATTTTTTTTTCCTGAAAATTTTGTTACCTGAAATCTTCTCTTCAGATATTTTCAGCTGCTTATTGTTTTCTCTGATTTTAATTCACTGTGTTTTGTGTTGCTTTGGGTCCTTTTGTGTTTTGTAACGTTTGATTTTATACTGATTATATTGTTTGACACTTTTTCTAAACAAATTTGTAAAACTAGGACTTGATTTGTTTCTACAGGTTAATTTATTTCTCATGAGTGATTAATGGTATTACCAATCTGAAATTATTTCATGTTAATTTACTTGAAATATTTCAACTGCTCTGTGGGAATTCAGTGATTCTATCCATGTCAGCGTCTGATGTAGTATGAATTCCCAGGGGGAATTTGCCCCCACTATTCTTTAGTGCCACAATTGAAATAGGTAAGTTTCTGTCTTATTCCTTTTGTTTAGGTTTTTTTGTTTGTTTGCTTTTTAAACTATCTTAGCTCTATAATAAGATGCTTTTGTCTTCCAACTTAACTAAGATGTCTTATTATACTTTCCACATTGGGTAGAGTCTAGGTTTTGTATTTTGTCCTCCTTTTAGTATGTATAAAGTGGTTCAGTATTCCAGGAGTTTGAGAGAAACTTATGCTGAAAAGCAGCTTTGGTGCTCTTTTAATATCTTTCTTTTAAGATCTCTGCCTATTCTTTGGTTTGGAATCATAGGTTACTCTCTACTGTCAACTCAGAAAGTTTGAAAAAGAGTACTAGAGTGTTTCATTCCTTATAATAATTTCATTTTAAGCGATGAGAATCCTGTAAATCTGTTCTGTATGATAAATGGCTATGTGCTCATTTTAAACCATCTGAAGTAAAATAATTTAAACTTGTTCATATAGATTGTGGTTATCAGGATTATCAGAAAAATAATGTGTACTTTTCTACAAAATATCTGTTTAATACATAAATGCTATCCAATGTTAAAAATATAATCTGAAACCATGTATTTTATTTTAAAAACAAAATCTTGGAAAATATTTAATAGTTAAAGATATATAGCAGTAAATTTATTAGAAGATTGAGCTGGAGCATATTTAAATAATGTGCTTCTCAAATGAGTAACTTTAAAATTTATGAATCAAAGACTATGTAAAGTAATGCTAGCTAACAATTACTCTGTACCTTGTATTAGGTTGTCATGGGATCATTGGGATATCACTTGCCAGCCACAAACATCTGTGGCCAATGGCATCTTTGCCCAAATTTTGCTCTGGCCCACTGGATTTATTCTGCCCACTCACCATGGTAGGCTGCATTCTGCTCCTGCTACCAACCTGGATCCCACACTTGCTAAGGAGGAGCCAGGTGCAGAGCAGTGAGAGGTGTGGGAGCGAGTGTAGGGTCCAGTCACTGTGCACAGCTAGGCACGCTGGCTATGGGAGAGTGGGCAGCTCCAGGCATGAGCATGGGTGCCAGCTCCCTGTGAGGCTGTGACTGGACCAGGCGTTCCATAAGCAGCTTCTACAACTGACACCAGGGAATGCTGTGTGGCAGCTGGAAGCTTGGAGATGCCAGGAACCACAGAGCCCTAAAGAGGAAGTCACAGCCATGGCTCTGGGAGCTAGCTCTGGGCTACCCAAACA
The DNA here is from genome assembly GCF_000951035.1 of Colobus angolensis palliatus. Classification (NCBI taxonomy): domain Eukaryota; kingdom Metazoa; phylum Chordata; class Mammalia; order Primates; family Cercopithecidae; genus Colobus; species Colobus angolensis. The sequence continues at coordinate 6,983,084 of NW_012114544.1, read as the reverse complement.
GCTGAAGCTCTTCTCTCCTTCCCTCATATCTCCTTGTTGCCCATAATGTGGTGGGCAAGAGGTATGCTTCCTTCCTGTTTGTGTTACAACTCTTTTAGCCCTGCTATTTGGCAGGTCTGGCATTCTTATCCTGTGTCTAGGAAGAATGGGATATGCAGACAAGTGGAAGTTGAGCAAGAAAAAGAGGAGCTTTATTGAGGATACAACAGCTCAGAGGAGACCCACACTGGGCAACTCCTCTCCATGGGCAGGGTGTCCCAATAAGTGTTCAGCTCTCAGCAGAGAGATTCCTCTCTACAGCTGGTCGTCACATCAGTTCTTCAGAGGGTAGCTCTTATCTGCCAGGCAGGTCATCCCAAAGAGTGTCCAGCTCTTAGCAGAGAGGGTAGCTCCTCCCTGCAGCTGTCCATCTCATTGTCTCATTATCTCATTATCTCCTGGAGTCCGGCTGAGTCTGGGGCTTTTATAGGCCTCAGAGGGGAGGAAATGTGTGCTGGCCTATTGGTACGCTATGGACTGCTGAGACCAGCTCCTTTGGGGAGACCCTAACCCAGCAGCACTAGAGGGATTAAAGACACACACACAGAAATATAGAGGTGTGGAGTGGGAAATCAGGGGTCTCACTCCTTCAGAGCTGAGAGCCCCGAACAGAGATTTACTCATGTATTTATTGACAGGAGCCAGTGATAAGCATTGTTTCTATTGATTATAGATTAACTAAAAGTATTCCTTATGGGAAACAAAGGGATGGGCCAAAATAAAGGGATGGGTTGGGCTAGTTATCTGCAGCAGGAGCGTGTCGTTAAGGCACAGATCGCTCACGCTGTTGTTGGAGGTTTAAGAATGCCTTTAAGCGGTTTTCTGTCCTGGGCTGGCCAGCGTGGGCATCATGGCTATCACAAACATGTCACAGTGCTGCAGAGATTTTGTTTATGACTAGTTTTGGGGCCAGTTTATGGCCAGATTTTGGGGGGCCTGTTCTCAACAATGGGCCTGCCCAGAAAAGGCACCACAAGTTCCCGCTGTATTCTGCAGGACAGGCAGCTGGGCTCCTAGGCTTCAGACTCTCCTCAGCTTGAAGCAAGAGCTTCAGCTGGGACCCGCCCCCTTCCACTCAGAAGTCTGTCTTCCTCCTGTCTGCATTCATGGTGCCCAGGCTGTTTGTGCCAAAGGGTGTTTGCAGGCCAGTGCTGAGCTGCCCTCAGCACCCCCTGACCACCCTCGCATGACTGTTGGTGCCCAAAATCCAGAGGGTGCCAAAGTGTCAGGGGGCTGGTGTGTCAGCACTGCTTTGAGCATGTGCACACTCAGCTGGGTTGCAACAAGACCCGTGGGCTTTGCCTCAACTTTACTCAATTTACTCCATGATCAGAGCAGGTGGCTACAGCAGTCAGAAGCCAGAGACTGGGAGCAGACACCTCCAAGCCTGCAAGGGCAAGACTGGGAGTTCCTGGGCCCCTGAGAGGTTACTTGGCACCCCTGTCCAACCCTTTACAAACAAACCTGACACTCCTGGGACCAACCCTGCAAGTCCTGCCTGCATCTTTAGCCAAGTGCTCACAGGCCCCCAGGATGCAGCAGGAAGCAAGGTTGAGGCCAGGGCAGAGGCTCTGGGCCTGGGAGCAGATCCTTCCCAACCATGCAAGGGTAGGGGTGGCACAGTAGGCTTCCTCAGAAACATGGAGCACTAGAGACCCACTGCCACCACTGCTGCTTCTGCAGCCACTGCTGCTGCTGCCACTTATGCCTCTCTGCTGCAGCTAGTGCTATGGCAGCAGCGGCTTCAGATGGCCTGCTGCTGCCATCATTCTACATTAATATCCTCATTTAATATTATAGTATACTTAAGAGGAGCAAACACTCCTTATCTTTATGAGACAGGTAAAGAAACTAAGGCTAAGAAGTGTTAACTGTGGTATGAAAGTTTATAGAGGAGTTATGTAAAAAGCTTCTAAAATTCCTATCTGTTTTGCTCCATAAAGTGAATATTTAAATACTGCAATATGCCAACTTTGTATATAAGACACTGTGTGAAACATTAAGGGTGATATATGTTTATATTAAGGAAACTATCACCTATTTCTTGATGATATATGTAAAATAAATATTCACTTGTATATATAGATATGTATTTTATATATACTGTATGGTATACTATATAATATTTATGTATAATATATAACTGTATATGTCCATGTATATTAATATTGTATATATGTTATATATATGTATCTGTATATATTTATGTATTTCTTCTAGGGCTATCATAGCAAATACCACAGACTGGGTGGCTTAAGCTATAAAAATGTATTGTCTCACATTTCTGGAAGCTAGATGTCTGAGATCAATGTGTTAGTAGTGTTGGTTTCCTCTGAGGCCTCTCCTCTTGGCTTGTAAAGGGCTACCTTCCTCCTGTGTCTTGACATGATCATCCTTTTGTATGTGTATGTGTCTCTAGTCTCCTCTTCTTATAAAGACACTAGTCATATTCGTTTAAGCCTATCCATATGATCTCAAATTTAATTTAATTTCCTCTTTATGTCTCTGTCTTCACCACAATCATATTGTGAGGTACTGGCAATTAAGACTGCAATATAGGCCAGGAGCAGTGGCTTACGTCTGTAATCCCAGCACTTTGGGAAGCCGAGGAGGACAGATCACGAGGTCAGGAGTTTGAGACCATCCTGGCTAACATGGTGAAACCCTGTCTCTACTAAAAATACAAAAACTGAGCCAGATGTGGCAGCGTGCACCTGTAGTCCCAGCTACTCGGGAGGCTGAGGCAGGAGGATGGCGGGAACACGGGAGGCGGAGCTTGCAGTGAGCCGAGATTGTGCCACTGCACTCCAGCCTGGGAGACAGAGCGAGACTCCGTCTCAAAAAAAAAAAAAAAAGACTGCAATATATGAATGTTGAGGAGACACAGTTCAGTCCATAACTATATATGCAGATATATGCATACTCATAAAATGCAATAAATAGTACCAGAAGGTACAATTATAAATGAGTAACACTCTGTACATGCAATTCCTTCTAAGAGGGAATGATTGATAATTTTAAACTGTGGCTTTCAAGAAGACTTTACAGAGGAGGTAGATTGAGACTGGACATAAGAGATGTTGGTGGCTATGATGGAAGGGAGAGACATCTGTGCTGGGAGAACTATTTAAATGAGACATTGACATGCGAAAACAGGAGCTGTATTCAGATGACAATGACAATGAATTTAGTGATTTAGCCTGAATAAAAGATTGGTTTGTGACATGACAAGAGGGAAGGGTGATTTGATACCAATTAATGGACAGCTTGAATTCCAGAATGAAAAATGTTTATGTTGTTCTGCAGGAAAAGAAAAACTTCACAGTTAAACAAACAAACAAAAAGTTTTATTTGTTTTCAGCTGGTTTTACTGTATTCTATTCTGCATCAAAAAAGGGTTATGCTTACTCTTTTCCTAGGCAAATCACTCAGTCTGCACACTGTGAATTATATCCCTGTCTTCCACCTCTGAAAAGTTCTGACGTCAGTTACATCTTCAATTTCTGAATTCTTCAATTTCTACCTTGTCATTTTTTTTTTTTTTTTTTTTTTGTCTTTTAAAAGTCAGTACATCTTTTTGGGAAAATTAAAACAATCTCATTTGTCTTGGCCTCAGTCTTATAATTTCCCTTGCTTATGAATACACCAAGCTCTTACTTCCCGTTTTTTTGACTTCTTTTTTTCACTTATCTTTCCTCTGCAACTGACTTTATCTCTCATCACTCTGTGAATATTAACCTTACCAGGGTCCCACATTTTCAAGCACCATGACATCTTTTCAGACCCCATGTAGCTCAGTGTACCATCATCATTCAACACGGTTGACAGGTCTAAGGAAATGGATGGATTTGGTAATTACACATAGAACGCTTAATGATCTTGATCATTTTTTATAACCTCTAAGAGTCTAAATATAGTAGCGATATCTCAATAGGGTTATTGAGAAAATAAAATGAAGCAATTTATGAAAGGTTTATCACAGTGTGTGATTCACAATACGCATTAAATAAGCAGTAGCTAATAGTGTCTTAACAGAATTATCACTTCCCTCTATCTCTAATTTGGGTCTTTTAATGCTTCCTTTTAGCCTCAAATTCCTGATATAAGAGCTTCTTCCTACTCTATGCTAATAATTATTAGTAACTTGAGTGTAGAGGAGAAAAATTCCTCATAAGGTTATAAAGTGATGTGGAATGCTAAGACATGAAGGGCAAAGCAGTATTGTTATATATATATTTTTTAACCCCACCGAGAAACTGCCATTGTAAGTTGTGTAGGGGCTGCTGTTCTGACTCTGTTCATGCATTACAAGTCAGTCATTTAAAATCTTGTACCACAAGGATTATTTCTTCCAAGTTTCTGTCTCTAACACTCTGTAGGCAAGAACTCCTAAATATGGGACCTAGTATTTATATGTTAGTCACAGGATCTTTTCCATATATCACATTTCTTCCCTGGTAAAAATCTCTTCCTCTTTATGTCCTCACTCAAGAGCTCTCATTTAATTCTTTTAATCCATAAATTGGAGCTTGGTTAACCAATTTTTTTTTTTTTTTTTTTTGAGACGGAGTCTTGCTCTGTCGCCTGGCCTGGAGTGCAGTGGCGGATCTCAGCTCACTGCAGGCTCCGCCTCCCGGGTTTACGCCATTCTCCTGCCTCAGCCTCCCAAGTAGCTGGGACTACAGGCGCCCGCCACCTCGCCCGGCTAGTTTTTTGTATTTTTTAGTAGAGACGGGGTTTCACAGTGTTAGCCAGGATGGTCTCGATCTCCTGACCTCGTGATCCGCCCGTCTCGGCCTCCCAAAGTGCTGGGATTACAGGCTTGAGCCACCGCGCCCGGCCGGTTAACCATTTTAAAGAGATGGTAAGATAGATGGTAACCTACCGTAAAGTTTAAATGAAATTTCTTCTTCCTCCCTAGCATACTCTTACCCCAATCACATTTAACACACACATTGTTTTAGGGGCTCAAGCCTTCTCTTGTTCTATGTACTTACCATTCTCCTGTCCAAAGACGTTTGTTATACTGAATGATCTGACTTCTCTCATCTTTCATATCTCAGCTTCCTTGTCAACACTTTCTATAACTTCTTTATCAAAGAATATTTTCTTATATTATTTGTTATGTCAATAACCTTTTGTGGAGCTTACCACAATTGTAATTTTATTCCTATTTCTGTGATTAGTATTCCCTAAGTTTTATAGAAACAGGGCCTTTGTTCAATTTAGCTAATCTCATACCCAAAACCTAAAATGTAGCCTTCCACAATAAAGTGATTCTAAATGAAAAAATGAGCTCCAGTTCTTAACAACAAAAGAACTCTTTATCTTACTCAGAAGAGAGTTTTGTCTTTTGAAACGCAATGAATGCTCCACCCTCCTAGAGAGCAGATGAAATGATTTCATTCTCTCCTTGAATTATCCGAAGGAACCAAATCTCCACTCTTATGAACAGATCTAAAAGGCTACTTTCTAAAACAGAAACATTAAATAAAATGCTCTCTGTTTGCTTCTCTCTCTCTCTCTCTTTATGATTAGGTATACAGTTAAATAAATAATATATTTGCATGAAAGTTTCTTTCTTTATGTTCTTTAACACTTGCTCCTAGTATTCTTCCCACTTCGTTAACTGCTCTATGCCAAACTGTTTAACTGGATTTTAAACAAAATTATTAGTATTGCTCTTTTAAATGCTAATATAATCACATTTTTTTCTGCTGAGTCTTTCTATGGCTACAGTTATTTTTATAATTATATGTATTCATGTTTACATGAATGATTATTAACTTTCTAACAAAATAAAATACAGTTAGAGAAAATATGTGACATGCAAACACACACAATTCAGTTATCAAATAGAATGTGTGGACAGAATTTCCTTTTTTTAGAGGAAAATAAAAAGCATTTGTCATGATTATATTTAGAAATCACAATTAATCAGTACTTTGCCAGCATAGTACCTTCTTCTTAGTAGTTTTGGCGTCAGTATCACTGGAGGAATGTAAAATGAGTAAAGACTGAAAATTTCAGTACCAGGGGAAGGGAATAGGTAATGCAGTGGACACAAGCCCAGTTCAATAAATAAGTTTTGACCAGCATTGAAAAAGATATAGTTTTTGCAATTTCTCAACATAATAATCCATCTCTCATAATAAGCTCTATTGTAATAGATGAATACATTGGATTGTAAACCCTGCACATATGGTCCTAACTCTCAACTCTGATTTAATTTTACATGTAGGCATCTGACAACCTCATACACTTTCTATAGGCTTGAGATCTGTAGGCAACTTGGGATTAATAACATGAACCCATAAATTCCAGAAAATACATCAAGATATATCTTTCCACTCTTACATCTGATAGTATGATAATAGATTCCCATGTGTTCTCCTTATGTCTACCATGGCAAAACAAAAGATACAAAGATAAATATTGTATCAATGCTACATTTCAAGTGCTGGAAGCCTAATGGAAAATGTTTTAGGAGAACAGGAATGCTGTTGCTAGCTAGAAAAATCCATAAAAGATAGAAAAACTATGGGTCCCCTCTTAACCAACTTTGTATACTTCTCTACACTCTAACTAAAACAGCATTTTCAAAATTTACATTTTCCATGTCAAACATCCACTATTAATAAAAACAAAAAAAACTTTTAGTAGTTTCCGATTGCTCTTTGCATAACATGCTGTCTTTAACATTGTTGCATGATTTTGTCCTTACCTTTCTCTCCAGTTCTATCTCGCAGGTTTGTGAATATCCATTTGATATTCCGTTCCAACTGGCCTCTTAAAAGGATTTTTGAATGTGCTATTCTTGCTCTTTGTTTTGCTGCTCACTGCATCCGCTTAGGTAACACTTGTATCTTATTTATATTTCAGAATAGAAGAGATTCTTCAAGGTAAACCTATGTCATGCTTCTCTGTTTTATTCTTTTACCTGATTATATCTTCGTATTATTTCTGTTTGTGAGTGTATTATTATTTTAGCTATGATTTATTTAACATGAGTGTTTGGCACTGGATGCAATAATTAGTAGAAAAAAATCACTATATTTTCATTGCTCTATTGCCAGCACCAGTCACTTTCAATTGATCTATAATTGTTTATTCACTGAATGAATGGGCTTTACCTGTGATGCTTAATTCAGAAAACACGGGGGAAAATAATACTTGCCCAGGAAACTTTTATTTAAGGCTTCTGTGTCTTATCCTGGAAGATAATATATTATTATTTATTTGTTTTTAATTAACCCAAATGAAGATTTTATATTTTTGAATGAAAATAAGATTCTGAATCCTGTGGAGTTACTCATTATTTTCTGGTGTGCAAAAAGTAACATTAAAAAATAGTATCAATATAAGTCCTCAATTATAAATTATTTAAAAGCTATATTTTTAGAGCTACAGCTGTTATATTCCTATAGTTTTAAGGCCAACTCTACAAGTTAATTATATGACAAATACTAAAAAGCAGTAGAATCTGGTTTTATAGATCATAGATAAAACTGAAGAGACTTTGTTTTAAGGAATGCATTTTTCCATGTCATGACATATTCAGAAGTCCATGAGTGTAATGGGATTTATTTTCCTGTCTCATCCTATTACAGTATAGTCCTCAGCTAAATAGACGAAGTTTCTTATTTTTCATTAGTCCCATTAGTACTGGGATAAAAGATTCAGATTTCAGTCAGAGTGTACATAATTGCCAACTGCACTTGTTTGATGTCATAACAGTACTTCCCAGTAGTATCACCTCATAGAAATTCATTTTTGAAGCGACACTAATATCAATGTATTTCATAAAATTTAATAAGATTTAACATATGGTTATTTTGAAATACACATATCACCTATAAGGAAAGGAGAGTTTGACATAGTTTATTTTATTTTATCAGGCATAATTTATCATTACATTACCAAATTGTTCTCTATTTTGGAAATTAAGCATGTTTAAGCTCTTCCCATGTATGGTTGTAAACAATGGAGAATAAAAAATTTAATAGCAAAAAATTTACCCTTTTGAAGTTATGTGTTTCAACACAATTTTAGGTACATCAAATGTAGTATCATATTTAAACTTGTGACTGCTAGACCAGCTGTAATGAAGAGGCCAAGATAATGTGTAATAACAAGTCAAAATGACCTTAATACTAAACTTATTGGAAAATGTATTGCAAAGTCACTTATACGTGAGTAATCAATAACACACCCTTAAAATGACTAAAATCTTGATGAATTACAGGATTTTGGTCAGGGCAGTAGCATTTTGTCCCACCAAGGGAACATTTTGTTAAAATATTAAACAGCATTTTTTATGATTTGCTTTAAAGATATTAAGAATATAAAGAAGTCTATCGAACAAGCCTGGAAATTAAGAGTGGAAATAAACTGATTAGGCTCTCCTACTGCCCATCTCTCTCAATCACTAGTTGACATCCAAATGAATGCATTGACACAAATTTTTAAAATCCAACTAAATCTAGGAGATACAGTGTGATTCTAATTATTCCACAAAATATCATTAAGACAAAGAGTCTTATAATCATTGTTTTTTGTCTTTTACTCAAATAACTGCATCTAGGAGATATACCCTTAGCAATTACCCATTTATGCAGCAGCACTCAATAGTTTAATTGATGAGTAGATTAATTTACAGTAGACAGCAATCCTCCTACCTATACCAAAACAAATTTCCAACAAAAGTATATGATTTTCAAGTGGGAATAATTATTTTAAAACACTAAATACAAAACTTATTACAAATAAGCAAATTTGGCTATACTGTTTCTAGTGAAAGATGGTATAAAGGAAATTCAAATCTGCTGATTAAGCCCTCTGATTCACTAAACTTCGGATGCTGAAGCACAAAAATCATCATTATCTGAAACTCAGATTTGCATAACTTCATCTCTTTACTGAGATAATTGTATTTTCTGGTCCTTCTTTCTGTTGGTTTTATGTTTCACATTTATTAATTTGTGTATGTTGAGCCATCCTTGCATCACTGAATTTGGTTTGCTGGTATTTACTTGAGAATTTCTACATTTATGTTTATCAGGGATATTTGCCTATAGTTTTCTATTTTGTTGTGTCTTGTCTAATACCTTGCGATCAGGGTGATGCTGACCTCATAGAATGAGTGTGGGAGAATTTTCCCCTTTTCAGTTTTCAAATAATTGGTATTAATTGTTCTTTAAAAGCCTGGTAGAATTCAGCAGGGAAACCATCAGTTCCTGGTCTGTTTTCTTGTTGGGACCCTTTGTATTACTGATTCCATCTTGATTCTTATAATTTCTCTGTTCAGGTTTTCCATTTCTTCTTGGTTTAATCTTGGTAGGTCGTATGTGTCCGGGAATTTTTTTCATTTTCCCTCAGCTTTCCAATTTCAGTTTGTATGTGGGGTATATATGTTCATAATTGTTTTTAATGATTCTTAATATTTCCATGATGTCATTTGTAATGTATTCTTTTTCATTTCTCATTTTACTTATTTAGGCCTTTTTTTTTTTTTTTTTGTCTCAGTTTCACGTATTTCTGTCTGGTCAGGTCTTTATTACTTGTTCCTTTTACTAATTTTGGATTTGGTTTGGTTTTGCTCTCTTAGTCCCTTGAAATACATCATTAGGTTGATTTAATTTTTTCTAGTTTCTCAGCCCCCACCCAAATCTCATTGAATTTTGATCCTGAGTGTTGGAAGTGGGGCCTGGTGGGAGGTGATTGGATCATGGGGGTGGTTTCTAATGGTTTAGCACCATCTCCCTAATGCTGTCTCATGATAGATTTCTCATGAGATCTGGTTGTTTGAAAGTATGTAACACTTCTCCCTCTGTACTTTCTCTCTCTCTCTCTCTCTTTCTCTCTCTCTGTCCTTCTCCAGTATATGAAGATTGTAACTGCTTCCCCTTTGCCTTCCACCATGACTGTAAGTTTCCTGAGGTCTCTCGAGCCATGACTCCTGGACAGCATGTGGAGCTGTGAGGCAATTAAACCTCTTTTCTCCCATAAAGTACCCAGTCTCTGGTATGTCTTTATACAGGATGAGAATGGACTAATACAGAAAATTGGTACCAGAGTACAGGGGCATTTCTATAAAAATACCTGAAAATGTGAAAGGGATTTTGGAACTGAATAATGGGCAGAGGTTGGAACAGTTTGGAAGGATGAGAGGAAGACAGGAAGATGAGGGAAAGTTGGAACCTTCCTAGAGGCTGAGTATGGTGGCTCATGCCTGTAATCACAGGCCAAGCGGGGTGGATCACTTGAGGTCAGTGCTTCAAGACCAGCCTGGTCAACATCACAAAACCCTGTCTCTACTAAAAACATGGAAATTAGCCAGGTCTGGTGATGCATGCCTCAATCCCTGCTACTTTGGAGGCTGAGGTATGAGAATCTCTGTGAGCCAAGACTGTGCCACTGCACACCAGCCTGGGTGACAGTGTGAGACTCTGTCCAAAAAAAAAAAAAAAAGAAGAAAGAAAGAAAGAAAGAAAGGAAAAACAAACAAACAACAATAAAAAAAATTATTAGAGACTTATTGAATGGTTGTGACTGAAATGCTGATAGTGATATATATAGTGAAGTCCAAGCTGAGGTGGTCAGGTGGAGATGAGGAACTTCTTGGGAACTGGAGTTAAGGTCATTCTTGCTAGGGTTTAGCAAAGAGATGGGTGGCATTGTGCCGCTGTTCTAGAGATGTGTAGAACTTTGAACTTGAGAGAGATGATTTAGAGTATCTGGTAGAAGAGATTTCTAAGTAGCAAAGAGTTCAAGAGGTAATCCAGCTGCTTCTAAAAGCCTACAATAATTAGCATAACCAAAGAAATGACTGGAAACTAGAACTTATATATAAAAGAGAAGTGGAACATAAATGTTTGGAAAATTTGCAGCCCAACTATGCAGTAAAGAAAAACCCATTTTCTGGAGAGGAATTCAAGGCTGCAGAAATTTGCATAAGTAAAGAAGAGATGAATGTTAATAGTCAACACAATGGGAAAAATGTCTCCAGGGTATGTCAGAGGTCTTCACAGCAGCCCCTCCCATCATGAGCTTGGAGGTCTAGGAGGGAAAAATGGTTTCCTGGGCCAGGCACAGGGCCTCACTGCTCTGAGCAGCCTTGACACCTGGTACACTGTGTCCCAGCTGCTCCAGTTCCAGCTGTGGCTAAAAGGGGTCAAGGTACAGCTTGGGCCATTGTTTCAGAGGGTGCAAGCCCCAAGCCTTGATGGCTTCCTTGTGGTGTTGGGTCTGTGGGTGCACAGGAGGCAAGAGTTGAGGTTTGAGAGTCTCCTCCTAGATTTCAGATAAGGTATAGAAATGGCTGGGTGTCTAGGCAGAAGTCTGTTGCAGGGGTGAAGCCCTCATGGAGAACCTTTACCAGGGCAGTGCAGAGGGGAAATGTGGAGTTGGAGTCCCCATGCACAATCCCCACTGGGGCACTACCTAATGGAGCTGTAAGAAGAGAGCCACCATCCTCTAGACCCCAGAATTGTAGACCCACTGACAGCTTGCACCATGGGCCTGGAAAATTCACAGCACTCAATGCCAGCTCTTAAGAGCAGCCACAGAGGCTGTACCCAGCAGAGCCACAGGACCACCCTGCCCAAGACAGTGGAGGCTCATTCCTTGCATCAGTGTGACCTAGATGTGAGACATGGAGTCAAAAGAGGTTATTTTGGAGCTTTGAGATTTAATAACTGCCCTGCTGGGTTTTGAACTTGCATGAGGCCTATAGTTCCTTTCTTTTGGCCAATGTCTCCCTTTTGGAATGGGAACATTTACCTAAAGGCTGTATCCCCATTGTATGTTGGAAGTATTTAACTTGTTTTTGATTTTACACAGTCATAGGCAGAAGGGACTTGCCTTGTCTCCAATGAGACTTTAAGCTTAGACTTTTGAGTTAATACTGGAATGAGTTAAGACTTTCAGGGACTGTTGGGAAGGCATGATTGCGTTTTGAAATGTGAGAACAGGAGGGGCTAGTGGTGGAATAATATTGCTTGACTCTGTGTCTCCACTCAAATCTCATGTTGAATTGTGATTCTGAGTGTTGGAGTTGGAGCCTGGTGGGAGGCGATTGAATCATGGGGGTGGTTTCTAATGGTTTTGCACCATCTGCCTAGTGCCATCTCATGATAGCGTTACATGTGGTCATTTGAAAGTTTATAGAACCTCCCCCTTCACTCTCTCTCTTCTGCTCTGCCATGTGAATAAGGTGATTTCTTCCCCTCCTCCCTTCTTCTTTGATTGTAAGTTTCCTGAGACCTCCTCAATCATGCTTCCTGTACAGCCTGAAGAAATGTGGATCAATTAAACCTCTTTTCTCCATAAATTACCCAGCCTCAGTTCTTTGCAGAAATGTGAAAATGGACTAATATGTTTAGCATGAGAAATAATTCTTAATTCTTTACTTGTCATTTATTCAGGAACACATTTAATTTTCATGTACTTGCATGTTTTTGAATGTTCCTTTTATTTTTAATTTGTAGCTTTATTTCACTGTGGTGAGAAAAAGATACTTGATAATATTTTGAATTTTAAAAATTTCTTGAAGCTTTTTTTTTTTTTTTTGTGGCCTAGCATATAGTATGCCCTGAAGAAATTTCTATGCCTCAGTGTGAAGAATATGTTGTTTTCTGTTGCTGGACAAAATGTTCTGTAAATGTCAGTTAGATCTATTAGGTTGAAATCACAGTTTAAATCCAGTGATTTTTTTTCTTTTTCTTTTTCTTTTTCTTTTTTTAGATGGAGTCTTGCTATGTAGCCCAGGCTGGAGTGTCGTGGTGTGATCTTGGCTTGTCACAATCTCTGCCTCCTGGGTTCAAGCAAATCTCCTGCCTCAGCCCCCAGAGTAGCTGGGATTATAGGTGTGTGTCACCACATCTGGCTAATTTTTGCATTTTTAATAGAGATGTAGAGATGGGGTTTCATCATGTTGGCCAGGTTGGTCTTGAACTCCTGACCTCAAGTGATCCACTTGGCCTCCCAAAGTACTAGAATTAACAGATGTGAGCCACTCTCCCTGGCCCTGATATGTTTTTATTTTTATTTTCTTTCTAGATAATCTAGCCATTGCTGAGAGTAAGGTGTTTAAAATCACTATTATCATATTGGAGTTTATCTCTCCAATTATATGTAATAATATTTGCTTTATATATGTGGGTGTTCTAGTGTTGGGCGTATTTGTATTTATAATTATTATATCTTCCTGATGTATTAATAATTTTATCATTATATAGTGAGTGACCTTTTTGTCTTTTCTTCAGTTTTGACCTAAAGTCTGGTTTAATGGATGTTAGTATAGCTACCCCTGCATGTTTTTGGTTTCTGTTTGTGTGGAATATCTTTTTATATTCTGTCACATTCAGTCTGTTTGTGTTTTTACAGACAAAGTTTATTTCTTGTAGGTAGAATGTAGTTAGGTCCTGTTTTCTTATCCATTCAGCCCGTCTATGATTTTTAGTTGGGGAATTTAATCCATTTATATTGAAGGTTATTACTAATAATATGTAAGGACTTACTCCTGTTATTTCATTAATTGTTTTCTGGTTGTTGTGTGTATCCTTTGCTACTTCCTTTCTCTCTTATTATTTATCAATATGGCTTGTTTTTCTGTAGTGATAAGTTTTTATTCCTCTCTCTTAGTCCTCTATGTATCTACTCTACCAATGAGTTTTATATTTTTGCATGTTTTCATGAAGATCATTATAGTCCTTTTGCTTCCATATTTAGGACTTTCTAGCAACTTTCTCTTTAGACTTGTCTAATAGTTATAAATTCCATCAGTTTTTGATTGTGTGGGAAAAACTTTATTTTCTCTTTCATTTCAGAAGGATAGTTTTACTAGGTATAGTATTCTTGATTGATAATAGTTTTTCTTTTGGCGCTTTGAATGTATGATCCCATTATCTCTTGCCTGTAAGAGTTTCTGCTGAGAAATTTGCTATTAGTCCAGTGGGGCTTCCCTCATATGTGACTTGATGCCTTCCTCTTGGTGGTTTTAGAATTTCCTCTTTGTGTTTGATTTTTGAAAATTTCACTCTCTTGTGCCCTAGAGAATGTCTTTTTGGATTGAATATATTTGAAGCCTTTGAGATTTCTGAATCTGGTGTCCACAATTTTCCCAAGATGGGAAGTTTTTAGCCATCATTTCATTAAATAGATTTCCGATGACTTTTCCCATCTCTTCTTCTCCTGTTAATGCCATAATGCAAATATATGCATTTTTAAAAAGATGTCCCATAAGTCCTGTATGCTTGCTTCACTTTTTATATTTTTATTTTTTCCTATGAGTAATTTCATAATGACCTGTCTTCAAGTTCAGAGATTATTACCTCTGCTTAATCTAGTCTAGTATTAAGGTGCCTGATGTATGTTTTATTTCATTCATTGATTTCTTCAGCTGTAGAATTTCTAGTTTGGTTCTGTTTTATGATATGTATCTCTTTTTACATTTTTTTTTAATATTTCAAACTGTTTTCCTGATTCCATTGAATTGTCTATCTGTAGTCTACTGTATCTCACTGAGCTTCCTTAAGGTCATTATTTTGAATGTCTTTTCTGGGAGTTCTTAGACTTCTTTTTCTTTGGAGGACGTTATTGAAGAGCTATTGTGTTCCTTTGGTGATCTCACATATCCTTACTTCATCATGTTTCTTTTGTCCCTGCATTTTGTCTGTATATCTTGTTCAGCAATTGAGTCTTTTAAACTTTACAAGTGGCTTTCATAGAGAAAGACTTTCACCTGAAGTTGGGTTGTTCTGGTTGAGATAGGTATGGTGACTCTGGTAATAAGTAGATACAGTGATATATTCTCCATGCAGCTTCTTCAGCTGTGATCAAGTCAGCAATAACTGTGACGATCTCAGTGACTTAGGCTATAGAAATATGTGGCAGTGGCAATGAGAGCATAAGTAGCTAAAGTTCTTGGAAGCAAGGGATTTTGGGGTAGTCTTATTTTTGTTTTCTGCAAAATGAGGAGACTCAGCAAAGAGGATCCCTCCTAGTGTTAGATCCAACATGGCCTATAATTATCTGTAGTGGTAATGGATTCCAAGGTGCATGTGCTCATAGTGAATGTGAAGCTAGAGTCTTAGGCTTAAGATCTTACAAATCCATTTTGGTATGTGAGTCTTGGGGTGAAGTTTCACTCTCTGTGCAGGGTTTACTGTAGATTGCCCAAACAGCCAGGATCTGTGACTCAGAGACATCCCCTAGCAGCTCAGGCACAGAGGGCCAGGTTGTGGTTGTAATTCTGAGCGTAGAGGAAAGGGCAGAGTCTTGGCCTGACTCCAGGAAGAAGGTGTCCTTTGAAGGTTTGGACCTGGTGAGCAGAATATTGCTGCAAATTATGAATGAAAGCCAATAGGACTCAGTAACAATTTGTGTCCCAGGAAATGAGGCACTGTATATTGGTGACTCTAGGACCTTAGATGGTAGAAATTGGCAGTATTCCAGACACTTGTTAGGCCAGGTGCAGTGGCAGCAAAATCCTAAAATCATGGTACACAGCTTGCGTGTGTGAGTCCCGACTGTAGGGAGCAACACAACTTGACTCCACTCCCTAGAGAGAGACATGTCTCAGCAGCTCAGACTCTAGGAGGCTAGACCAGCTTCAATGAAGTGGAATGCTAGCATAGTTAGCCCTAGAGGGCAGTGTTGCTCAGCTCAGCCACTGCTCTGTTTCTCTGGGATGTGTGATACTACATCAGCTTAGCCATTAGATGTGCCGCTTCTCAGCTCAGCCAAGGCACTGGGGCCAATGTGCCTCTTCAGTTCAGTCCCAAGTAGTGTGATTATTCTTGGAAGCCCAGACACCATTTCCCTGGGATGCATGGTGCCACATAACTTAGGCAATGGAGTACGTGACTGCTCTGGGCATCCGAAGCACTGCTTCCCTGGATGTCTGGCACTGCTTCAGCTCCAACACAGGGGACAGGGGACAGCAACAAATGGGAGAGGAATATGAAATAGCTCTATCAAAGCACCATTTCCCTGGCAGGTAGTATGTGGCTTCAGCTGGCGTTCCATGGGGCAGGATTCCGCAGCAACTGGAAATGTTTTTTTGGAGTCACTCTGCCAAATAGCCATTTCTTTTCAGAGACAGCTCACAGATCCAGCTCAAGATCTTAAAGACAGGGTGCAGCAGTGACTGGGAAGGGTAGATGAAGCAGTTCCACTAAGGCACTGTTTTCCCTGAAGGAAGTGTGCAGTTTCAGCCTGGGTGCTAAGAGGCAGGTCATAGTCACAACTGTTAGGGGTAAATGGAGAGATTCCACTGCCACTCAGCCCCACACAGAAAAGTGCCATAGCTTCTTGCAGCTTGGATTGGGGTGGTTGAATTACTGGGCAGGGGTGGTTCACTGACAGCTTAGCCTCAGAAATGAAAAGGCACAGTAACCACTCACCCCTGAAGCAAGACACACATCAACAGTAGTGCCAGTTCCAAAAGAGTGTAGTGCAGTAGCCATGAGGGCCTCTGGTGGCAGGATACAGGTTTACTCTTTCTCTCTGGCTCACACAACTGTGTGGACCCCTGGTAGTTCCCTTAGTTGAGCTTAGTGCCTATGAGGACTGCAGGGGACCCCACAGGTGAAGACTATAGGTGTCCAAGATATTGAGGGGTAGCTGCTGGAATCTTCTTGCTTACCTTTTCCCCAACAGGGAGAAGTTCTTCCTAGTTCCCAACTGAGCCTGGCTGAGAGATGTGGTAGTGGAGCCCAGGTGTATCTTTTCATTCTCTTCTGTGGCCATCCTGAGTTACTGTGCTCATAAATTTTTGTTACTCTTTTGATATACTCTGGTGCTCTCCTTTATCTTTGTCAAAAGGTAGTTGGATATTTGTTATTTTGGCCGACTTTAGTGATAGAGAGCAAGCTCTACAGCTTTCTAATCACCTGTCTTTCTGACATCAGAACTGCATAACATGTATTGTTACCTTCATTATAGAATAAAAGGAATTCAGCCTCAGATATGTTACATAACTTCACTGAAGTTACACAGCTCCTCAGTGGCAAAACAAGTATTCTAATGTAGGTTCAATATCAAAGTTGCAAGTTTTTTTCCTACAATAAAATACCTTAGAGTTGAACAATTATCAGTTACAAGTTTAAAACAAATACATACATTTTTATTAAATCCCATTATATTGATGATGTGCCTATTTGTTTCAGTTTATTCAATAAATATTTATTGTCTGTTCTATAGAAATTTTAGAGTATACACGAGAGAGACATAAAATGAATGAAGGATTATAATACATTGTAATAAATTCTGAAATGCTGAGATATAGGTATTGTGGAAATATTTTAAAGGAATGTCTAACTCAGCAGTAAGTGTGAGAAGAATGTTTCTTACACTGTGATGTCAAAAGGGTCCTATGGCTGCCATTTTTAAACTGAGAGTCACCTGGAAATGATTCTGGATATAAATGCAAGACTTCCAATTTTGAAAAGCAATCTAAAGATCTTGTAAATTATCCTAAAATTTGTGGAGGTTGCAGGGGGAAAAATGGCTTTAAATAGTTTTGAAAAAGGTATATCCAGAAATAGCTTTCTACGTTGCAAGATCATTACCAACACTATATAAAGAATGTCTTTGAAAAGGGAGATTCATTGTATCTTTTTGCCATTATGCACATGAAAAATTAAGTCAAAGTAATATAAAAGAAATAAGAGACTGGAAAGAGCAATACTTTCGTGGTAGTGTCAAAAGAATTTTGCTTGGGAGAGAAAAGAAGATTAAGAAGTACTAAGGTTAAAAATAGAGCCTTAAATATTCCATAACAGCTCAATTCATATATTAAACTTACAGCAGTATATCCAGTTAATTAGGCTGTTAATTTGATAAGCGTGGCTGACTGCAGTTTATTTAGAACAAACTAATAATGATTTTGTTTATTAAGGATGGTTTAAATGTATGCAGAAGAAAAGGAGCCGGTGAAAGGGATACAAATTTATATCAATCAGGGTTTCTGGTGGCAAAGCACCGGTAAATAAAACTAAAAACACTAAAGAAAAAAATAATTTATTGAATAGGCAGCAGACAGTTTATAGAATTTATAGGTATGCAGAACAACTACACTCAGAAAATGGGCAGGGCCAAGGGTGCCTGCTCATCAGAAGTGCTCAAACGAAGTCAGTCTTGCCAACTCTCCCCTTCCCACATACATGCCCTAGCAATAATTAAAGTATAAAATACACATTACATTTTGAAGACTCAGTATGATAAAAGAATGTAAAAATATCATTTTAATAATTCCACATTAATTATATGTTGAAATGATAATGTTTTGAATCTATTGGTTTCAATAATATAATCTTAAAATTAATTTTACTTATTTCTTTTTGTTTATAATTTGACTAGTAGACATTTTAAAATTAAAAATGTGGTTTTCATTTGTGTCTTATATTTACATAGGGTAGCATTGTCCTAGAGTACTAGCTGGGGTCTTGTGTGAATGTATGTGAGTGTGCAGGAAAAAAAAAAAAAAAAAGAGGAATCGATTCAGAACTGACAATAGCATTGAGTTGCAGCATTGTGTAACTGTCTTTTTTTTTTCACCCAAATCAAGGTCAGTTTTATCATCACAAACGCTGATTCACCTTTTGGAAGACAAGAAGAGTGATACAATAGAATAGATTTGAAGATATCTCAAGCAATACATCATCAATAGGCAATAGGTATAGAAAAGAAGAGATGAAGGGAACAAACTTCCATTTGGAGTGATAAGAAATTCTAAGCAATATGTATGACTTGGTAAAATTTTGGAGTTTGCAATTTGTGTAATTCTTGTGCTTTATTGACATTTTTTTTGGTCAAATTAGACCAAAAACTAAATGAAATGCCTACCAAAACATACAAATGATGTAAGAAAGAGATAAAGCCAGGAGTCATTTAGGTTCATGCAGCACAGTTAAAAAAACATTGATTTATTTATACTGTTGCATTACACTCACATGAATGTGTGAAAGGGAATTGAAGACAGTGTGTGCTAAAAAAAAAAATAAATTCTAATCCTGTTACTTGTTGTTATAAACCTTGTAAAACACCAAATAACATACTTGGTAAAAGAAAGTATTTTAACTGTTGTGTGCAAGACGATTTGATTTTTTTCAACAGCAGTCAAAGCAGAAGCAAATGCTGACCTGCTGTTTCATGCAATAGATTCCCGTTCTTCTTGTTATGCCCATTAAACTAAGAATTGCTGAAGAAAGCAAACGTCTTGCAAGGGACAAAGTCCATTTGAGCTTATAGTTTTGCCTTAGGCCGAAAAGGAAAGGAAAACTCTTTCTACACTTTCTAACCCTATGTGGTAGTTATCTTGCTAAAAGGGAAATCTTCTTCAAGCAATTCCCAATAAAGAATGTCATTATCTCCAGTGGCTCTTTTGATTATTCTGCGTACCAATCCATCAGTCAGTTTTCTAGAAGTTTCAGAGATGACTGTTAATGCCAGTAGCAATTATAAAGAAAACTGATCTTGTAAAAGCAACAGTTTGATATTTATTCCTACAAACTGCCTTTCCACAAATAATACCAGAACGTTTCCACTCTTAAAAGCTACAGCAGACATAAAATAAAATGATTGTATTGAGCAGGTGATTGAAGCAACTGTCATAGGCATAGAATGCTGGACTAATATTTTAAGAGAAATATAATAAAAACCATTTAATAGATTTAAATACTGCTCAGTTTTGAAAGGTTAATAAGGAGAGAAAGCTCTCTGTTCTCCAAAGTATTTTCATTGTACATTTCAAAGTAGATGAAGGTTAGCTTTAATTTGTTCCTTTTAGTATC
The DNA here is from genome assembly GCF_000951035.1 of Colobus angolensis palliatus. Lineage (NCBI taxonomy): Eukaryota > Metazoa > Chordata > Mammalia > Primates > Cercopithecidae > Colobus > Colobus angolensis. The sequence goes on along the minus strand of NW_012114544.1, from coordinate 6,963,249 downwards.
ATGGCTTTCTGGTTTATGTATGTAATCACCATAAATGAAGTAAAACATAATTTCAGGCCTCTAAATATTAAAGTTTAAATAAACAGCTTTAGATAATACACAAAGTATATTCTCTAATTATGTAAATATTTGCTGAATTGATGCACCATTAGAGACCATGAACTTTCATAAATAAATGAAAAGATTCATTAGTCCCTATCCAGTCTAGAGTCACAGGAATCTTACTCTGAGACAGTGGTATGAATTCCTACAGCCTCCAAACATGAAACTTGTAAATCCCAACACTTACCTGACTAGTCTGAAGCAAGTTACCATAGAATATCTAAGCATATTTACAGCTTCAATGGCAAATGCTGCTTTTTCTGAATTGAATAGTAGCTTCTTTAATGTAGTTCATACGACTAATTAAACCAAGTTCAGTGCCTGTAACTTTAATTATATTACCATAGGAATCTAGGTATCAACATTAAGACATTTTCTGTATATAATATACATGTAAAAGCAAGCACACTAGACCAGAGACAATAATGGGACTTCGCACACATAAATAATAATGATTAAAGATTAAATTCCCACAGAGGCCTTCCAAATGCCTTGCACTCTGCTAAATCCTTTTATATAACTCATTTCATCTCTAAAGCTAAGTGTGAGCTGTCATATTTTTCATGTATACAGATAATCACACCGAAGCTCAAATTGAAAACATATGCCTGACTTTGTATAAATGCTCTTTTCATTATAAAACTGTGCATCTCATTATTGACACTCACTAAGAAATTGATGAAAGAGGGAGGAGTGAATAAATGAATGAAGGAATGGATATAGAAATTCGCTACTGTGCATATTGTTAAGTTTTTACATATTTCTGGCAGTTTAGAAAAATGCATGTCTAAGACTACTATTTACACAAATAGTATTTAATAATATTTAACTATCTTTTTGTTTTATGACATTCATTAGTTTTTAACAAATCTAACTATAATAATATATTTATTTATGTTTTTAACCATTATTTCGGTTCAGGAGTACATGTGCAGTTTTGTTATATAGGTAAACTGAATGTCTTGAGGGTTTAGTATACTAATTATTTTGTCACCCAGGTAATAAGCATAGTACCTGATAGGTTTTTTTAATCCTCACCCTCCTCCACCATCCACCCTCAAGTAGGCCATGGTGTCTATTGTTCCCTTCTTTATTCCCATTAATACTCAGTGTGTGACAACATAATTTGGGAAATAATCTTATTCTATTTGTTTTAGAATATAAAATATTAGCCTTCTTAGATATATTACTTATAGTAGTTAAAACATTTCCTGTTAATGCTGAAAAAAAAACAGTAATGTAAATAAGAAAATAAGCTCTTTTTGTTTTTGTTTCTGGATTCATACCTTAACATGTATAAATCATGATAAACAACATTTTTTATTTTTTTTGACATCATGAGATTATTTTTTCTTTTAAAAAATACTTTGTATTTTTAAACATTTTTGTGGATACGTAGTAGGTGTATATATTTATGGGGAACATAAGAAGTTTTGATATAAGCATGCGATGTGAAATAAGTACATCATGGAGAAAGGGGCATCCATCCCCTCAAGCATTTATCCTTTGAGTTACAAATAATCCAATTACATTATTTAAGTTATTTAAAAATGTATAATTGTTATTGACTATAGTCACCCTATTGTGCTATTAAATAGTAGGTCTATTCATTCTTTCTAATTTTTTTTGTACCTATTAACCATCCCACCTCCCCGACAACACCCAACTACCCTTCCCAGACTCTGGTAACCAGCCTACTCTCTATATCCATGAGCCCAATTGATATGATTTCAGATCCCACGAAAAAGTGAGAAAATTCAATGTATAAACACATAAAATATTATAAACACAACCCCAAATATCCTAGCTTCCATTAAAATTTTACTTTATATATGACAGTTCTGAATTGTAAAGTATATTTTGTTGAAAAGATTTATACTTAAGTCATAAAGTATGAAGTTTAAAGTATATGATTAGTACTTATTGACACATGTCTGAATAACCTGTCATAGGCATGAAAATAAATAGGAAGGAATAATACTTTTACTTAATATACTCTAAAAAGTTTTAATCATACTTAAGCACAAATCTAACGTATTAGAATCTGATGAACATATTTGATTTTTAATCTTTGTGATATATTTCTTCAATTTAAGTTGGAGATAACTTTCTCATATGGGCTTGCATATTAACTTTCAATCATTTAGTAAGAAAAAACTATAAAAATGGAAATATTTACTGTAAACATAGCTGTAATTTTGTATAATGTGCATTATAAATTGATATCCTAATATATCATCTTAAGTGTTACTTCATGTACTTAAGTTTGGAGAATATTATTTCACTTACTCTATGCCCAAACATATCAAATGAGCTACAAATTTTATTAGCAAAGTGCCTAGGCATTTTGTACAAAAATGACATTTAGCACAAAAATGACCGACCACATTACTAAGTGTTTTAATCTAATATGATGGACAATGAATTCACTTACTTGAGGAGTTTTAACTAACATTGTTGATATTTATTGTGTGGCTGGGTCTTACAAGAGCTTCTTGGCCGGGCACGGTGGCTCACGCCTGTAATCCCAGCACTTTGAGAGGCCGAGGCAAGTGGATCACAAGGTCAGGAGATCCAGACCATCCTGGTTAATACGGTGAAACCTGTCTCTACTAAACATACAAAAAAAAAAAAAATTAGCCAGACATAGTGGCAGGTGCCTGTAGTTCCAACTACTCAGGAGTCTGAGGCAGGAGAATGGAGTCAACCTGGGAGGTGGAGCTTGCAGTGAGCCAAGACTGTGACACTGCACTCCCACCTGGGCAACAGAGCAAGACTCTGTCTCAAACAAACAAACAAAAACAAAACAAAACAAAACAACAACAACAAAAAATGTATTGGAATTAATTACTTCTGACAATAACAGTATAGCATCTCATGATATACTGATGGGCTGAGGCAGGTGGATCACCTGAGGTCAGGAGTTCAAGACCAGCCTGGCCAACATGGCGAAACCCCATCTCTACTAAAAAAAAATACAAAAATTAGCCGGGCATGATGGTAGACGCCTGTAGTCCCAGCTACTCAGGAGACTGAGGCAGGAGAATCACTTGAACCTGGGAGGCAGCGGTTGCAGTGAACCAAGATTGTACCATTGTACTCCAACTTGGCCAGCAGAGGGAGATTCTGCCTCACGGAAAATAAATAAATAAATAAAGGATTAGCTCAAAGGAAACTCTAATATAAATTTTATTAATTTTATACCACTTGTTAATTTCATATCACTTTCTCAAATATTCCCTTGCTTTCTATATATTTCTGACTTTCTAATAAATAATTAGTTAACTTTCAGGAATACAAAAATTATTTATTCTCTGCCACACAACTCATGCTTTTTGAAAGCCCAGAATGTAAAACAATCTCTAAGAATATGAAATTAGTACATCCAACTATAAAAGCAAAAAAGACACTCTTCTAATTCCCTGCATTTCATCTATTTGAGAAAAAAGTATTTGCCTTACTTACTGAGTAAAATCATTGATCCTTACAATACCCAGCACAAAGTTATTGACTGCTTCCAATGCAGATAAAGAGAAAGAAAGGAAAAGAAAAACAGAAAAGGAGAAAAGTAAAACGAAAGGTGATTTCAAAGCAGATGAATGCATTTTACTACAAATAATAAAAACATGTAAAATATCCAGCTCCTGAGTACAGACTGGCTCTACTATTTTTCTTGTCTTCACACTCATGTGGTAGTTGACTTTTCCTGTTGCCATTAAGGCATTTTCTTTTTGTTTTTCTTTTGTCTTTTTTTCTTTTATTTCTTTTTTTTTCCTTTCTTTATTTCTTTTCTTTTTTTTTTCTTTTCTTTTTTTTTTTTTTAGACGGAGTTTCCCTCTTGTCACCCAGGCTGGAGTGTAATGGCACAATCTGGGCTCACTGCAACCTCTGCCTCCCGAGTTCACACCATTCTCCTGCCTCAGCCTCCCGAGTAGCTGGGATTACAGTCATGCGACACCACACTCGGCTAATTTTGTATGTTTAGTAGAGATAGGGTTTCTCCTTTTTGGTCAGACTGGTCTTGAACTCCCGACCTCAGGTAGTCTGCCCACCTCGGCCTCCCATAGTGCTGGAATTATATGTATGAGTCACCATGCCCGGCCCATCAAGACATTTTCTAGGAGCTTCAGTTACTGACTGCATACAGAAAGAGAAAGGGAGAGGAAGATGGAGTGGGAAAGAGAAACAGATGAGAGACAGAGAAAAAAAAAAATTTGCATCTAGGAGCAGAGGTAAGAAACTTTTCCATCTACTGTAAAGTTATACTGACTTGTCGTTTCATGGTGCCCATTAACTTCATATTCAATCAATTTATATGGACTGAAATTAGTCAAAATTTCTTCTAAATTGGCCAGGTGTAGTGGCTTACGCCTGTAATCCCAGCACTTTGGGAGGCTGAGGTGAGTGGATCACGAGGTCAGGAGATCGAGACCATCCTGGCTAACAAGGTGAAACCCCGTCTCTACTAAAAACACAAACATTACCCAGGCATAGTGGCGGGCGAGGTCATGAGATTGAGACCATCCTGGCTAACAAGGTGAAACCCCGTCTTTACTAAAAACACAAACATTACCCAGGCATAGTGGCGGGCACCTGTAGTTAAAGCTATTTGGGAGGTTGAGGCAGGAGAATGGCGTGAACCCAGGAGCTGGAGCTTGCAGTGAGTCGAGATGGGGCCACTGCACTCCAGCCTGAGTGACAGAGCGAGACTCCATCTCAAAAAAAAAAAAAATTCTAAATTTTAGAAGTATATTTACTGTTCAGACACAGTTTTTGAAAGAAATTTTATCTTTTTCTTATACATTAAAGAGACATTAGTAGAAATTATTTTAGGGAATCTTAGAAATATACCATTCTAAGGTGGATGACACTAATACCATTTTTAAACATATATATGTTTAAATAGAATTTAGCATACTTTAAAAGCAGACAGAGATGTTATTATAATAATTATCTTATTCTTTTTCTGCCTTGTTAATTACTGAAAAAGATGAAAAAGGATTAATTATAAATTATAATTATATGAACATTTGATTTTTAAATTCAAGAAAATGTTAAATATGTAAATAATCACTAGTGATTGCATATGCTATTAATCATATATATACACATAGGTGTGTATATATAATCATGCATTGCTTAAGGATGGGATATGTTCTCAGAAATGCATCCTTATGCAATTTTATTATGTGCAAACATCATAGAATGTACTGATACAAACCTAGATGGTATAGCCTACTACACACTGAAGCTATAGGGTATAGCCTATGGCTCCTAGGCTACAAACCTGTTGCTGAATGCTGAATACTATAAGTAATTGTAATACAATGAAACAGCAAATGTAGTACAACGTTTGCGTATCTAAACGTATCCAAACATAGAAAAGGTACAGTTTAAACCACTGTTGTACATGTGGTCCATAGTTGCTCTGTAGTACGAGTTTATATGTGTGTGTGTGTGTGTGTGTGTGTGTGTATGTATTTAGGACTATAGGAAATTTTAGAATAATCTTAAAAACATACTTATATTTGCATTTAGCATACTGAAATAAAATCTAGTTTAAAGGCAACTGTGTTTATTTTACTCAAATGTTTATATGTTTATGTACCACCTTCTTACACCAAAATTCATATGTTGCAGCCCTACCCTCAGTTCCTCAGAATGTATGTGCCTATATTTGGAGACAGACCCTTTAAAGAGGAGATAAAGTAAAAATTAAGCCATTAGTGTGGGTCCTAATCCAGTCTAACTGGTGTCTGTATAAGAAAAGGAAATTAGGACAGAGAGAGGAACCAGGGAGAAACACACACCAGAAAAACATGGCAGAACACAACAAGAAGGCAGCCATGTGCAAGCTAAAGAGAGAGGCTTCAAGAGAAGTCACGCCTACTGATACCCTGATCTCAGACTTCTAGCCCCCAGAACTATGAGAAAATAAACTGATTTTTTTTTAAGCCACCCAGACTGTTGTATTTTGCTGTGGCAGCCCCGCAAGCTAATAGAAGTATTATTCAGCATAGAAAATTTCAGAAATCTACATAAAACTTAACTTCCCATTTGCTGCTCAAATTGCTGACTTCAGAGCACAGAGAAATGCAAGCTGTTTGCAATATTTTTATGCATTGATATCACGTGAAATAAAAATAAAAGAACAAAGAGTTTCATCTAAAAATGAGCATGTTATGAAACAGTTATCCAAAAATATGCCTTTTTCGCTAAAAGAAAATAGATGATTCAGTAAAGGTTATGTTACATTTCATAACTTATATGACTATTCAGATAACCTATTAGATTTTCTCTAAATAAAATTAAACCACATCCTTCTTTGCAGTGACATTTACCACCTTTCTCATTGTTGTGGTCATTGTACAACATGAGATAAAAATGAACATATTATTAATAAAGTTAGTTGACACGGTCCTAAAATAAATTACCGCAAGTTTTCAATCCTCAACTCTCATTGATATTTCTGGTTATAATCATCTTATTCCATTATAATATTAATTCACATATTCATTTAATTTTTATTGAACATTTTTCACAAGCAACAGGATAAACATTGAGGAAATAATCAGGAATAAAATAGTCACTTATTTGAAGAGAGCTCCTAGTCAATTGGCATATGAAAGATATGTGAAGAAACAACAGCAAATGAGTTTTAGAGTTGCTAAGTCATGTTCAGTACATAGGACCTAAGTGGTCAGAGGTGAATTCTAGAATTGGGCAGTAGACTGTGATAAGTTTGACTTGAAAGTTAGCCAGGACATCTAAAAATTAACTTCTGTATTTGGAACAAGACAACTTGAATCAAGAATGAATGCTTAAATATAGCCCCCAAAATGGAAGTAGCTATTAGTTGAATACTGACAATGGTTTGAACAGTACAATTCAGATCTGGAAACCCTCTCTACAGACAAATCTGTTTCAGCAGATGTTGTTTTGGGGAGGATGGGATTTGTTTCATGATCAATGGTGAAAAACATGTACAGTTACCACAGAAAGAATCTAGGAAACATGCAGTGAAATGTTTTACAACTTGACACTAAATTTTGCTTAGCATTCCAAAACTGTATGTTTTTAAATGCATAGCAGTGATTTTTATTTATTTGTTTATTTAGAGACAGGGCCTCATTTTGAAATTCGAGCTGGAGTACAGTGGCAAGATCATGGCTCACCGCTGCCTTGGGCCCCTGGGCTCAAGTCATTTTCCTACCTCAGTCTCCCTAGTAGCCGAGGCTACAGGCACATGGTACCATACCTGGCTAACTTTTGTATTTTTTGTAGAGATGAGATTTTGCCATATTGTCCAAGTTGGTGTTGAACTCCTGAGCTCAAGCCAGCCATCTGCCTAGGCCTCCCAAAATGTTATTAATAAGACTACAGGCATGAGCCACCACCTGCAGCCCGTAGCAATGTTAACTTTGTATATGGAAAAATAACAGAAGTAAACTAGAGTAAGACCAATTTTTTTAAAAGGCATTCAGCTTTTCTCCTTAGAAATAAGTGCAGAATATTTCAACAAAATTTTTCTAAAAGGTAAAGATTTAATGTGTTACATCTGTGCAGAGATCACATAAAAAGGATATGTTCAATTAGCATAAATTTTGTCCTTAATGTGATAATTTCCTCTACTAGTATAAATATGTTAATTAATACAAAATATCACATCAATTTCACTTTTTGATATTTTAACTTTTATTTTTCACATAGTCATAGACTGGTAAAATTTTCCTAGAATTTGCCACTAATTTTTAGGTTCAAAAACATAAGAAGAAATGCAATGCTATTACAGTTTTCATTTTCCTTTTAATTTCCCTTTTCAAGGGTGGATAAAATAAAATATAATGTCCAGTTTCAGGTCTATGTATAATAGAGCATTTACAATGGTTACAATGAGCAGCAAAGCCAATGAATTAGTGCAAAACTGATAATTCTCCATTCAATAGGCTAGATATACCTTAAGCATACTGAATTTCATCTACACAATTTTCTTTACCTACCCACATTCAGAAGAGCAGAAACAGCAACGCACCTGCACGTCATAAACAGCTATTACATTTAAACCCCTACATCACACACAAAGGCACATGAACACATGCTGATGTCGACATACAAGAGAATACCGAACTCAGGGCGGGTGCGGTGTCTCACGCATGTAATCCCAGGACTTTGTGAGGCCTAGTAAGGTGGATCATGAGGTCAGGAGATTGGAACCATCCTGGCCAACAAGGTGAAACCCCGTCTCTACTAAAAACACAAACATTACCCAGGCATAGTGGCGGGCACCTGTAGTTAAAGCTATTTGGGAGGTTGAGGCAGGAGAATGGCGTGAACCCAGGAGCTGGAGCTTGCAGTGAGTCGAGATGGGGCCACTGCACTCCAGCCTGAGTGACAGAGCGAGACTCCATCTCAAAAAAAAAAAAAATTCTAAATTTTAGAAGTATATTTACTGTTCAGACACAGTTTTTGAAAGAAATTTTATCTTTTTCTTATACATTAAAGAGACATTAGTAGAAATTATTTTAGGGAATCTTAGAAATATACCATTCTAAGGTGGATGACACTAATACCATTTTTAAACATATATATGTTTAAATAGAATTTAGCATACTTTAAAAGCAGACAGAGATGTTATTATAATAATTATCTTATTCTTTTTCTGCCTTGTTAATTACTGAAAAAGATGAAAAAGGATTAATTATAAATTATAATTATATGAACATTTGATTTTTAAATTCAAGAAAATGTTAAATTTGTAAATAATCACTAGTGATTGCATATGCTATTAATCATATATATACACATAGGTGTGTATATATAATCATGCATTGCTTAAGGATGGGATATGTTCTCAGAAATGCATCCTTATGCAATTTTATTATGTGCAAACATCATAGAATGTACTGATACAAACCTAGATGGTATAGCCTACTACACACTGAAGCTATAGGGTATAGCCTATGGCTCCTAGGCTACAAACCTGTTGCTGAATGCTGAATACTATAAGTAATTGTAATACAATGAAACAGCAAATGTAGTACAACGTTTGCGTATCTAAACGTATCCAAACATAGAAAAGGTACAGTTTAAACCACTGTTGTACATGTGGTCCATAGTTGCTCTGTAGTACGAGTTTATATGTGTGTGTGTGTGTGTGTGTGT
>NW_012114544.1:6917013-6953935 GCF_000951035.1 Colobus angolensis palliatus | reverse complement strand
AAAAAAAAAAAAAAAAAAAGAAAACGCAACTCAGACAATTTCAAAGCAGCCATCAGTGAGGTTTAAAATTTATATAGGGACTCCCATTTCAACAGGAAGGTAATTCCAAAGCTGATCGATCTAAAAAGTATCACACGATTCTATGTGATTCAGAAAGACAAAGAATATTGTAACATGAATACTAGGTCAGTAGTATGTCTTGCTCTTGAAGACAGACCTGTAAGGAGATAAATAAATACAATGCAATAAATGTTATCATAGAAGAATATAAAAACTACCATGAAAACAGGCAAAGTTAATTTTGATTTAAAGTTTCAGAGAAAACAAGAATAAGAGTGTATATTCGATTTTTACCATGAAGGTTTTGTTCATTTATTAAAAAACTAAAGAGGGAAATGGTAGTCAGAATAAGGGGCAAGGTCAAAGTCAGAAAAGTAAGAAAGTTATTGGATTATCTTATATGTTAGAAACAGAAATCTCCTAACAGAAAGTTGAGAGGTGAGATTTAAAAGGTAGCATGAGGTCAGATTTTGAAGGACCTCATTTGACAAGTTTAGGAGTGTGTAGTTTATCCTATAGAGTAGGAAATTTTAAAAATAGAAGGATTTATTTTTCTATATATACAATAGAGTATATAAAGCCTATATGTTCATAAAGCCAAAACCGGGACATCAAAAGCACGTTTGTAACTCCCTGTGTTCTCTGCCTAATCATATCCTCTTCCTTCCTCTGCCAATGAATCTACTGCGTTGGCATTGTTGATTTTGTGTTAAAAGTACTACTACCAATGTATGAACTTCTAAATTATATATTTTAGTTCAGGTTGTTTTTGATCTTTTGTGGCTTTTTTTTTTTAATTATGTTTCTTGTAAGATTTGTGTGTGTGTGTATCTTTGATTTATTTATATGAATTGTATGACATACCATTATATTATGCTACAGTTATGACTAAATATGTCTTCTCAAAGATGTAAGTGCAAAATTTTCTCTAGGGTGCGTACCTAGGTGTAAAATTGCTATGTTAAAATATTTGTGCATTTTTAAATTCTCTAGATGATGTCAAAATCTTTCCAAATGTGATTCTAACAGTGTATATACCTCCTGTCACTATATGAAAGTTACCATTTGGAATTTTTTTTTTTTTTAAGTATTTGCCTTTCTGTTTTGTTGTGTGATAGTTTTATTAATAATTGTGCCTTAAATTTACTCTTCACCTATTACTATTGGAGTCAACAATAATTTTAATTGTTTATTTGCCATTTCAATTACAAATTTATATTTTTTTCTTGGAGATATTTTGTGCTTTGCCAATACTTCGATGATTAGATAGGCAACTCATATCCTCTCTGATGTTATACTTTGCTTTTTTGCCTTGTTTGTGGAATTTTCTGAAAACAATGGTTTTAATTTTCTAGTAATCAAATTATCCATCTCCTCCATTATGAAAAGTGGTTTATGCCTAGTTTTAGATATTATTTTTGATTCCAATTTAAATTTTTTTCAAAAATCACATTTTTGTCACATTTGAGTCTGATTGACCTTGAATTATTTTGAGATTTAATATACAGGTCAATTTCATTTTTTGCTTTTAATGAGTATGAAAAATTCATGAGCATAGCACCAGTATCCATCATAAATTATTCTGTTCTTCATTTTTGCCTATATTTGACAGAATCAACTATGTCATATATCCAGGGTCCATTCATAAGTGATATATTGATTTCATTATAATATATCAATGTATCACAATATATGTATAATGTATTATAATTATAATATTTAAAATACATGGATTTTATCATTTACTGGTTTTATTGTTCCAGTGACTATTATTCCACCAATGATACACTGTCTTTATCATAGCTAAAAAATAAATTATTGATATCATTTTTGCTTTCTATTTGTTCTATTATGTGCCTATTTGCTCATTTCTTTGTGATTTTTTTTTTCTATTTACTACTGTGGAAATTAAGTATACCATTTATCTTTTTTAGTATTATAGGCATTTCAACATATATACTTAATGATTCAAATTCTAAAATTAATTAATACCTTCATCATCCTCCTAGACAATCCATGAAATTTAGAAAGTATTTAACTCCTTCTCTTATTCAAAAATATGTTATTAGAGTTGCATATTTTAATTACATATGATCTCTTTTTTAAATAGATGTTCAGTTGCTTTTTCTTTTTTTCTCAAATATGTGAGATATTTTTAAAATTATATTCGTTCCCTGTCAATGTTTTTAGGCTCAATTCTTATCTTTTAGATATAGTAAACACACATCTTTAATATAGTTTAACACATTTTAAGCATACATTATTTAATAATGTACTGATAATTAAAATATCTGAAGACTTTACTTGTCTGTTTCTATTTTCTGTTGATTTGTATTTTTTTATTTGCTTCTTTTGCCTTCTTTACTTGGTTCTAATTTATAATTTTTAATTGCCTGGATGCACTACTAGTTTAGTATTACTTTTAACTAAATTATTAACTTGCATGTTTTTTTCTGCTCACCCATGGCATTTGAGCTTGGGCTGCAAATATGTACTTCTTTTCCTGTGGTTCATTATTCTGAAGGACTTTCTCCCTTGTTTTGCTTAGCCACAATAAAAAATGTATGGATAGTTTTCATGATGTGAAGGTGTTGTTGATGGGCTTATTTCTGGTTCACAGCTAAAATGAAGATATAGAGCTTTGTGCACCAGGTATTGAGAGAAAGTAGTGCTTGTAGACTCTCTCTTGGATGAATAGTGGCTTTTGTTTCTGCCCTCATGCCCTACAAGGCCATGTAAAAAAAGCTTGGGTTCTAGATATTAACAAATGCTCTCAGGGTAGAAGAGCTCTTAGGATTACCTTTACCTCTCTGGATCCCTACTGCCACTTAGCCTTTGATCTTGTAATTTCTTAGTATCTGCTCATTACACTGCTGTTTTTAAAGAGAATTTGAGGACCCTACATTTGCGCTGATCTACCTGACCTTAAATCAGTACATTGTTTCATGGGGGAAAATAAAACAGGGGAAGTTAGCACTTCTTCTGGTTTACTCTCTTGCTTATATTATTGATGTAATTTATTAAAACCTTGACTTTAACTTCCATTTTTTCTTGTTGCTTTAATTGACTACTTTGACACCTGGTAGCCTCTGCATATTCTCTGCAACTTAGCTGGATTCCTGACAAATTTGTACAATGAACAGGATAGTTTATGAAGAAAGCTCTGGAAGAACAAAAGCCTGAAGATTTTATAAGACACCTTTGGGAGGTTTTAGCAAAGTACCTGGGGCATTATGAAAGTGCATCATTTGCAAGAGTCTGAGGGTTCCAGGGAACACTTCACAAACTGGTCTTGATAAGTGCTAGCAAAGCCTGTGGGCACTTCACCAGTCCTGACGGTGGGTTTTGGAAAGTGCTTGGGACATTCTTAAAGGATGCTAGAGAAATTGTTTTTATAACCTTTTCATTTCTGAGAGGGATCACTGGTCTTTCTCATTAGTCTCTGACCCTCCAGCTGAGCATCTGGTGAATCCGATTAGAGATCAAGCATAGGGGTCCAGCAAAAGCTAGGAAAGTAATTTCTTAGCCATTGCCTAGAGCCCTCTACCAATAAGACCAGAGAGAGGTAGGGGGCTTCTGCATGCTGAGTAATACTAAGCAGGTCAATGATAAACACTCTGTGGTGCAGCAAGATGCTGAAACCTCAGAAGAAAAAGGAATGCCCATCCCTTTGGTATATTAATATTTTGCCCAGCATCATGATGAGACCAAGAGAGTTCATTTGATCCCCTCCAGAAGCCCTAATCTCCTCTCATATGCCTGCCCTGCATTGCTCGGTGGGAATCCTGGCCAAGAAACAGCTCTGCACCCTCAGTTAGCTTTTCCACCTAGTTCTTCACTAGCTGCCCTTGTCTCAGAAAACTTATGATTAAATTGTACCAGGTGGTCCCTGAAACTACAAGAGATCTGTTCCCTTGGTGGGGTGTAGGGGATATCAGAGGTCCTTTGCCAAAGTTAAGGTTCAATGAGGAGATAAATAAAATTTGCATTTCTTGAGCCTGTACGTAAATAACCATGTTCCCTGAAAGCCCTGGCACCAAGATGAGTTAAAAAAAAAATACTAATGCTCTGTGGTTTTGGGTCTGAGGCCATCACTACAAGGACCCCTGCCCGAGACCGACTATGAGTAGTTCCCTTTGGTTATTACAAATCTCTCTTGTTAAGGCTTTCACTCCCGAATGTGTTATTGGTATTGATGTCTTGTTTATGCAGAGTGCTGCTAGCCTTTGCCACCAAGTCCTGATATAATTGCTACAATAAGGAAAATTATAGAGGGTATGTGGAAGATTGTGAACCTGCCTGACTTACGGGTTACAGTTAATACAACTGTTTGTTGGAGACATCAGACGGACATTTACAAAATAAGTTTCCTGGGTGAGGAAACATTTGGGCAAAAACCAATTCCAGTCCTTGTAAGTCTTTTGTTACCCATATGGATGCTTATTAGACAGACTTCCACATTGACAGTGGGAAACATAACCAGTGAGTTGACTACACCTGTCAACAAAACACAGAAACTGAAGTATCTTCCACTGCTGAGAAACCAGATATGCGACCGATTACCCCCTGGATACACAAGAGGGTGGCCCATGGAAATTCAGACACCATCCTAGACTGGGCTGACACCTGTGAACTGCCACTGTCAAAGAAAAGTTGCCCTCACTGCAAATTCTGGTCAAGGTTAAATACACCACCTGTGAATAAATTCCACAAGTCAAGAACCAGAATATTCTTGGCAGGTAGGTCATGTTGGGCATTTCATCCCATTAGGAGAGTTTCACAGGATCCTGACCACAGTGGACACTTTCTCTGGGTTTAGCTTAGCCATCCCCATGCATTCTACTGACTCAGGGCACACTCTCCAGGTCCTGCAAGTGTACATTTGTTTCCTGTTAAGTTTCCTCATCACGGTGCATTTGACAGCAGGCCCAGGTTTGTGACCCAAGCTACACATTAATGGGCTCAGACATGGGACAGACTATGAATTTTCAATGCTTCATATCACTCCCAAGACACAGGATTATCACATGTCTTAATGAAAAATTAAATCACAGGTGTAGGTGTCTGATAGGTGAGGATAAAATAACCCAAACTTGGACTGCACATCTTCTGTAAGCCATCTAAGGTCTCAATGCAGCAATTCCTCAAAAGGGTATTTCTCATGTTCAGTATGGTTATCTATCCCCTTTTCTCCAAATTTACACTTTTCTTTTATAATTATTGACACCATAGTCTCATGGGGGATCCTGTAAGGGCTTTGCATTCCCTTCAATTTCTTTCTGAAGCCTCAAATCAATGACAGCTCACAATGGCTATTAAGCAAGGAATGGGAGTTATGTAAACTCATTTTGAAATCTTTTAAAACTTCAAGATTTTATACTAACCAATTCTTAACCATAATGTGTCTGTGATTAATTTGTAGAATTTTTTTTCATACAAATGCTTTTGTCCTTCTCACATATCTCTCAGATGAAAGGTCTAAATAAAAATAGGTGATGACTTTCAGGTGGGCACAGTAGCTCACACCTATAATTCTAGCACTTGAGAAGGCCAACGAGGGCAGATCACTTGAGGCCAGGAGTTTGAGACCAGCCTGGCCACCATGGTGAAACCCTGTCTGTACTAAAAAGAGAAAAAATTAGCTGGACATGGTGGTGTGTGCCTGTAATCCCAGCTACTTGGGAGGCTGAGGCATAAGAATCGCTTGAACTCAAGAGGCAGAGGTTGTAGTGGGCCGAGATCTCTCCTTTGTATTCCAGCCTAGGGGACAGAACAAGACTCCATCCACACACAACCCAACCCCTGCCAGCCCCCGAAAAAAAAATAGTTGATAACTCTTTTAAATAATAAAGTTTTTATTACTAGATGGAACACACTGATGATAGCAGTGAATAAAACAAAACTAAAACCTTGACACCTGGGGAGGCACCAGGGAGGATGTTAACGATCTTTACCTTACTTCTCCTAAAAGCTTTTTTGTACTCCAAAGAAACAAACAAACCAAAAAGCTCACTCTCCGTGCTGCCTTTCTCAGCTGCTGTGAGCACTTCAGATTCAAACTGAGGGTGATCTTATGACCCTGCCTACGACAGAAGGAGCATCAGAGAATGACCTCATCTCCTGAACGCCTGTGAGACAGTAGAGAGTCATGGCTTCAGCCTCTGTACATCCCATGCAGAGCCCCTCACCTTCAGCTGTTGTTCATACTTGTGAGGCTGAAAAACAGATATTATGAATAAGCAAAACTGTTTGAAACCTACTGCCACTGGTGGCTCTTCTAAAACTAGGGATTCAACCAGAGTTTTTTTGGACTGATCTGGGAATCCTAGGGTTGGAGGCCTGATGACCATAGGCTGCTCTGGAGGTCCTGCTAACCTCATGTTAACAGGTATATATGTGCTCTGCTTGAGTGTCCCAACATTGTAAATGCTTTGCTTCCAGAAGGACCAGCTATGGCCTTGGGGTGTGTCCTCTACCAGGGCACTACCTCTGCTTGGAAGGCTTCAGGTCAGCCTTAACTTACTGGCCAGAGCTATGCTGTGTCTGAATTGATACCTCTGGCCAGGGATAGGGCTACAACACATATTTTCCTGACTCGATAATTGTATTAGTCAGGGTTCTCTAGAGAGACAGAAATAGGAGAGTTTATTAAGTATTAACTTACTTGGTCACAAGGTTCCACAATAGGCTGTCTGCAAGCTTGAGGAGCAAGGAGATCTAGTCTGAGCCTCAAAACTGAAGAACTTGTAGTGTTACGTTCGAGGGCAGGAAACATCCAGCACAGGAGAAAGTTGTAGGCTGGGAGTCTAGGCCAGTCTTTCCTTTTCACGGTTTTCTGCCTTCTTTATCCTGGCCCTGCTGACAGCTAATTAGATTGTGCCCACCCAGATTAAGAGTGGGTCTGTCTTTCCCAGTCCACTGACTCAGGTGCTAATCTCCTTTGGCAACACCCTGACAGACACACCAGGATCAATACTTTGTATCTTTCAATCCAATAAAGTTGACACGGAATATTAACCATCGCAATAACTACTGGGACTGATGGTTACTTTCAGCCCTTCAGGCAGGTCTGATCTTACTGCTTGGAGTTATCTTGATCATGGTTTTGGTTTGCTATTGCTTCAGACTAGTACCCAGTGATTGTCACAGCCCTTCCATGCCTCACCTGTTTAGATTCACATGGGGATAACCCATGGTTCTTGTTTAGGTCCTGAAAAATGACTCATCTGTTTGGATTCACATGGGGGTAACCCATGGGTCTTGTTCAGGTCCTGAAAAATGAAGAAATGAAATGAAGGGATTCTGCTTCTCACCAACTTCACTCTATATGATTGTTCAGGCTGACCATAGGCAATTGAAAAGTCTTTACTCAACAGACGTCACAGGAGATAACCACTTCCTCACACCAGACTTAATGTAGAGTCAATATGCTACGGTCTCTGAAAGGAGTGGCAGTCAAGGTCTCAGGTCCTCCTGCCTGGGTCATGTTCTCATGCATAGCCGCATTCCTAGCACCCGTGCTTCTAGTTAGAGGCCTTCTTAAATGGGGAGGGCCGTAACCCTTCAAGACGTTTATCTTCACTCAGATCATTACTCAGTACTTTTCCACTCCTAGTGCTCCCTCTGACCACGAGGTCCACACAACTGTAGGAGCCTTTTGTTTAAGGTTTCCTCAACACTAAGAGAACCCCCACTTTACCACCCATGCTTTTCTATGCTCATTCACTTGCCCCTTGTTATTCCATGAGGCTGAGTGCTGGTTTCTCACAAATTGCAACTGAAAATAGAAAATAACAGAGTAATATTCTAATTTTGCTGAAAGAAAATTGGTTGTCAGCTAACAATTATATATTCAAACTTTTATTGAAAGTGAAATTAAGACATGATCACATAAAAATAAATAAATAGTACAGGGACTTTGCAACCATGGGTCAATTCACAAAACCTTCAGAAGATTTCTTTCAGGCAAAAAGAAAACATTACACAATAAAATACCTGTATGCTATAGTTTGGATATTTGTCCCCACAAGCCCCATGTTGAAATTTGTTTCCCAATGTTGGAAGTGAGGGTCTAATGGAAGATGTTTGGGTCATGGTGGTAGATCCCTCATGAGATGCTTGATGCCATCCTCACAGTAATGGGTGAGTTCTTGCTCTATTGGTTCTTACAAGAGCTGGTTGTTAAAAAGAGTCCTGGCATATTCCTCTCTTTCTTATTTCCTCCCATATGATGTGATTTCTGCCATGAGGAAGTACCCTGATGATCTCGAAGCCGAGCAGATGCCAGCACCATGCTTTTTGTACAGCTTGCAGAACCATAAGCCAAGTAATTCTATTTTCTTTATTAATTGCTCAGCCTCAAGTATTCCTTGATAACAATGCAAATGGACTAAGACAACCTATTTGTCCCAAACTGACACCAAACAAAAATTGATTGTCAATATGCTAATCCAAAATGGTACATTAAATAATTTATTGTTTGAATTTATTCAGAACACAAACATTCTAGTGCAACTAAGTTAAAAATATGATAGCTACTTAGAAAAATACTTTTATATTCAGAAATTTAAAATTATACTTCTACAAACATGAATCAAAGAAGAAATCCTTATGAAAATTAGAAAATTCTAAGAACTGATTGGCAATTTAAAATATTACATGTTAAAATTTATGGGATATGATTAAAGCATCACTTAGAGGGAAATACATAGTCTTAAAACTATATATGAAAATAAAGATACAAAATTATAAACACACAAGCTAAAAGAAAAATTCACAAGGAAGGAATTAAGGAAAGTAAAAAGAAAAAGTTAAATATAAATATGCAATATAGCAACACAGAGCTCCATTTGTCTTTAAGAAATGTAATGAATCAGACAATTCTTGATCACAAATTTTAAAATGAAGAGACAAATAATTTTACAGAGAAAAGAAGGTATAAATAAATAAGCTGAAATATGTGTTATTATATAACACGTATTTATAAAATAAAATAAAATCACTGTGGTAGGAAGGTCCAAGATAGCTTCTAGTCATCCCTCAGTATTTATACCCTTGTGTAATTATCCCTCCTTGAATGTGGACCAGACATAGCAATTTGCATCTAACAAAGAATATAGAAAAAGCAATGAGATGATATTTTTTAGATTAGGTTAACCAAGCTTTCTATCTCACTCATCCTCTCTTACCCTCTTGCCCATGGATATGCTGAAAAGTCAGTTGCCATGTTGTGACATGTACCATGTTTGGCAAAAAACTGAGAGGATTCGTCAGTTACCTGACACTGAAAAACTGAAGGCCTCAGTCCAACAGACCCTGAGAATCTGAATCTCGCCAAGAATCACAAGAGTGAACTTGTTAGGAGATCATCTCCAAGTAAAGCTACAAATGGACCGTTGAGTGAGAGGCACCCAACTAAACTGCACCCAGCTTCCTGACTCTCAGAAACTCATTATGGGATAATATGTTTCACAGTAACAGCTAACACATGAAACATAAAAGAGGAATACAAACAAATGATGCAAGAAATTTCACAAATGTAGACAGATGCAATCCTGCTAAATATAACAGTGAAGAAGAATAATTGTATACAAAGAATACTGCGTCATAATTACAGGAATGGGTGTTCCACATTACATAACTAACTCATATTATTTACCATATAAAATAATTTATACAGGATACAAATGATAATCTCAATTTATTCAGAAGTATCTAATAAAATTAAACTTCTTTCAGATGAAAACTTCAAACTGCTAATACAATTATTAAATTAACAGATGCACTTACAAAAATCTTATAGCAAGCATTGTATTAAATGGTAAAATATTAATGTATTTACTATATTTTAACATCAGAACCAAGAGAAGTATATTCATTTTCTAGTCAGCATTTTACTTGAGGTGTTAGCCAGAGAAGTAAAAGAAAGTAAAGGTAAAAAACTACTAGTAAGGATTTTGAAAGAGAGAAAAAAATTATTTTCTAATAGCAAAAGATTGTTTTATTCTATTACATTAACATTTTGAACAATATATTTGTTCATTAAAAACACCATAAAGTGAGTAAAAATGCTGAGCAGGGAATACATATAGCACACAATTAGTAAAAAGTTATTATAGATAATAAACAGATTAAAATATAGTTTACTCATAAATCAGAAGAGGTGAAAAGCTGGCAAAAATAAGCATAGATATTTTGCAAAAGAGGACATGCAAATGGCACATAAACATGTACATTACCACTTACCTCACTGACAACCAGGGAAATATACATTAAACCCACAATACATAATTTTATACCCCTCAGATTTGCAAAAAATGTAAAGCCGCACAAGGTCATGTTGAGTTGTGTAAAGAGATGATATAATAAGAATTCCAGACTGTGACAGTATAAACTAGCACAATTTTAGAAAATAAATTAATATTACTACTGAAGTTAATAAAACATGACGTAGTAATTCTATGCCACAGCATCAAGAGATATACACAAGAATATTCCTCAGAACGTTCTTCTTGATTTCAAAAAACAACAATCAACTTGTAGGATTTCTAGCAATAGTATGGGTTAAATCTTGCTTGCACATCATGAAATATTTCACTCTAATCAAAAGGAATACTGCTATATTCATTAACTTGATTTAATATCATAATCATGATATTGATTAAAAAACTAAAATTACAGATAGATTATTTAGTATAGTTCATTTATGTAAATTTCAAAACAAGCAAAACTAGGTTATGCATACTTATGAACACAGGTAAATATCCTTATTTAAAGCAAGAGCACAGCACAAAAGGCAGGAGAGTGGTAACCGCAGGGGTAAAGAGAAAGTTCTGTAGCTATTGCACAGCACATTTGGGGTTCCTATAGGACTAGAAATATTTTCTGTGAGTCTAATAATATGTGGAAGGGTATACATCTTAGTGTTATTCTTCAAACTCTGTACATGCATTTAGTATGTACATTTCACAATAAAAACTTTTGAAAACTTTAAAATGAGATTTTAAATTTATGCAGTCTTGCAAAATAGTTACCTCATTTTTATTCAAAAAATATTTATTGTCAGACACCAACTAGGTATTTTCTAGCAAAATCATAAACCTCCTAATCACTGTTTTGAAAGGAGTAACCACTCTACCATTGTTTTAAAAAAGAATTCCAAATCTGCAATTTTATTGAAAGAATTCTTTACCCTATGAGATATGTCATATAGTATCTTTGAAATTATTTTTGAATTTTTTTGTGAACTCATTACTTCAAAGCTGATGATTCTCTATTCTTTATAGAGTTGAGAGGTATCTAGATTTATGCTTTTCTGAAAAAAGAAAGCACTGGTGTTCACATAATGTTAATATCATAAATGCAAGAAATACAAAATCAGAGAGAAGAAAGGTGCAATTTCTCTAGTTTTTCATCTTATCCCTCTGAAAGCCTGCCAAAGTACCCTCCTACCAACTAAACTCTCTGTGTGTGTGTGTGTGTGTGTATGTGTGTGTGTGTGTGTATAAATAAGAAACTGACCGTTTTTGAGGTGAGGTCTAGTTACTGCTATAATGAAAACAATAATTTTAATTATTACAAAAATGTTAAAACCAATTTATTTGACTAAAATACTATTACCCAAATAATTAGTAAAAAGGAACTATCTCAAATAAACATACAATAAATTTTTAATGAATCAATTTGTTATTTTATTCCAAAATGTTAATGGTATAGCAATGTCTAAAATTATTTCTCTCATTTTTCAGCTGAAAAACAATATTTTGAACTAGACTTTCAAATATCTAATTTAACTATATTCTTTAAAATTCTTCATATGAATGGCATGTATTCAAATATCTCTTAAAATCCCATGCAAAGTCATAGGTACATTATGAAAGAAGTGGCATATGCCAATATGCTCCTGAATGATGCATGATACATTAATAAGCACTTGTTTAGTCAAAGATATCTGAGATTTATTTAAATTCCATTATAATGCTTTGTAAATGTTTAAATAAACAATCTCAAAAAAAAAAAAAGAAAAGGTATATCTACATCTAGGTTTGGACAAGAGGCATTGGCCTCTCTTCTGAGAATATAACAAAATGTGTGTTAATTGTAAGTATCTTACTCAGATCTTTACATGTTTTGGCCAATTATGAATGTTTTGATTTGATTGTATTCAACTGATGGATTTATGATATCCAAAGAGATGTGATGTATCATTTTAACTTCAGAAGTGACATTTTGTTTTCACTATTTTGTATACATATGGTGAAAACAACAAAATAGCTAACTGGCATTTATATAATCAAGAGTGCAAATAATCTCCTTTTAATATTTCAATCTTCCTCATAACCATTACAAAAACTTATAAATTATAAATAACAAATTATAATGAAAATGCATAAATTAAATGCAATATAAATTATAATGAAAATGCATAATACCATCATGAGGATGGGGTTGGGAGGTATGCTAAAAGCTTCTAGAGCAAATTAAATTTTAATCAGATATTTAAGTATATAAGATAAATAATTTTATTGGTAAACTATAACAAAGGTTTGAATGTTTTCCTAAAACACACGTAAAAAATGTAAAGTTTGACATTCAGGACTTAATATTGAGTCTATTCTAGATTCCCAGTTATTTATCTAAAACTATGAGGAAATGATGCCCAGATTTACTTCCATGAAACTTCATTACAGGTGGATCTCATACAACAGCTTGAGAGAATTTCACTAACTGAGGCAGATAGAGAAGAATCGAGAACAATTTTAAATGCTCTATCACGTAAAATAGTCAATTCTTACATTATGAAATAAAAACTAAACTCTGGATTAGGCATCTGCTTTAACATTTCACAATGATTAATTTTGAGGCAATCAGTATAGCTTTGCTCCTTTCACCAATTTAACGATTTTAATATATACTTAGAGAAGGGGCAGCTCAAAATGAATGGCATAAAATAAAAAAGAAATAGAATTGCCACAGTATATCCTTACATTTTTTTTACAACACTATGCACAAAGTACCAATTAATAGATGAGAAAGTTAAAGCCCAGATAAGTTATGTAAATGGCTAAAGTTCACACAGGTATAAAGTAATTAAGGCAGGATTCTAAGCCATGCAGTTTTTCTCCAGAGCTCACACTCTTTCTTAGGCACTATTCTCTAGGTCCAGAATAAGTTTTTTGAAATAATTTAAAGTTTCGGAAGAGAAGGAAGAACATAACTCTGAAACTTGTCTATTACATAAGCCAGATCTTCAGAAAGGGGAAAGTTTAAAAACGCAAGAAAATATAGCGGCAGTTATCAAACAAAAAAGATTAAAGAAGATTTAAGAAATAGGACGAAAAAAGATGACAGAATGAGATGATTGTAGACAGATCATATGGAAACAGATTATGATGATTAAAGAGACAACAGAGGATGAATTAATGTATGTAAAATATTTAGTAAACCACCTAGCACATAGTATGTCACTAATAATTAGCTACTCTAATTATTATCAATCACTTACCCCTAAAGAAAGCAAGTTTGACACAGTCTTTGTTGGTAATTCGTTAATATATTTATTTGTTTCCCACCTTGTGCCATGGCTCACACCTGTAGTCTCGGCACTTTGGGATGCTGAGGCAGGAGGATCACCTGAAGTCAGGAGTTCAAGACCAGCCTGGCCAACACGGTGAAACCCTGTCTCTACTAAAAATACAAAAATTAGCTGGGTGTGGTGGTGGGCGTCTGTAGTGCCAGCTACTGGAGGCTGAGGCAGGAGAATCACTTGAACCAGGGAGGTGGAGGTTGCAGTGAGCAGAGGATATATACATATATGTGTGTGTATATGTACATATATGTGTGTGGGGGTGTGTGTGTATTTCCAGCTGGCAGTGGTTAAATTGACAATCCTTGTCCTCACTGACTGCCAACACTATACTCATATCTGAATCTTGAGAGCAGATTTATGTTCATGACTTCACTATCATGACTAGTCACTAAAAGTCATTTCATTATTATTTAGTGAATTATTTCCAGACTTTTACAGTGATTGTCAAATTTATAAAAATATGACCAATTAGATTTAAAGAAGTACTACAAATATGAGCTCAACTTATTCTGTTCCTTCACTTCTGGCTCTTTTAAATATCTTTCTCATTCATTTATTCATTTAGTTACATGTATACTGAGCAACTATTAAAGGCAAAGCATGTTATAAGTGCTGTTTTGCTTACTATGTATTAGAGCAAATTCTGGTATTGAATATAATAGAAGAGAATACACCTAAACTGAAAAGAAGATTATGTATGAAAATACAAAGTTTTACAAAAGTCTAAGAGAAAAAATATGAAAGATAATGAGCTCAGAGACATCATGTCAGAAATGTTCAATTATAAGAAATATAAATAAAATAAGGAAAAATTCAATTTTAGTAAGAACTGAATAAATGTCTATAGGGCCCCACAAGTCTCTTCACAAATAAATTTGAAATTTATGAGGCAATGTCTACAAAGTACGTGATGTGAATGGTTTTTTGTTTGAAAATATTACGACCTGTCAAGTTGTCATTCATTAGCAATGTTAGAAAAGTTTTCTTAGCTCTTCAAAGTTTCTGGAAAAACACAACTCAAGGGATTCTTCTAACTATATATATATATATAGTGAGTATTTTTCAATCCCCTTGACAGAAAAATCAAAATCATGAACTAAAGAATGTGAAAGAAATTATTATATGAAAGTAATTAAAATGAAAAATAATTCTATAACAATTTCATTCATCTTGTTATAAATCAGGATGTAAATTCCAATAATTTTTATTGATTGAATTGATATCAATGAAAAATCCAAATTATATCATATTAACAAAGATAGCGAGTCAATATTTACATTGCCTTTGTCAAGAAACTTGAACCACACCTCACCTCCCACAGATAGATAGAGAAAACTGTTAGACACTTTTTGTTCTAACTGTTCTTCTCTTTCTCTAAGTGTGGCAACACGTCCGAAATGAACTTTGAAATCTTGCTTAAATTCACTACTTTATGGGCCAGGCATTGTGGCTCACACCTATAATCTCAGCACTTTGGGAGGCCGAAGCAGGCGGATCACGAGGTCAGGAGATCAAGACCATCCTGGCTAATATGGTGAAAACCCGTCTCTACTAAAAATACAAACAATTATCCAGGCATGGTGGCACAAGCCTGTAGTCCCAGCTACTTGGGAGGCTGAGGCAGGAGAATTGCTTGAACCTGGGGGGCAGAGGTTGCAGTGAGCTGAAATCGTGCCACTGCACTCCAACCTGGTCACAGACTAAGACTCCATCACAAAAAAAAAAAAAAAAAAATTCACTACTTTATGATTATCCAAGATATTCCAAACATTTTCTATTTCATTCACCAATGCACCTATTTCTTCTTTCTTCTTCTCTCCTAAGGATATAGGTTATTGAAGAGAGGGACAAATTATTTGTTCTATAATGTGTTTCAGTTTTCTGAGAGAAGTTATATTATAAAAGTATCTTCAGGAGGCCTTGTCTATCATGGAGTATGAAGGTCCCACAGGTGACACCCATTTATGAAGTTTCAGAGGAGTACTTAACCACCAAGAGACACAAAGGTATAACTAGGTGAGTACTTCAGAAGAGTGTATTACAACTTTTGTCACAGACTTTTTTACCTCTTTGAATGCAAAGTGAAAACTTTCCTATGTTTCTACTAGTTTAGTGGTTTCTTTTCTTTCGTGTCTAAAAATCTCAAGAGATTAAGACTATGCACATCACTATGCTTTTTGATAATCGTTTACGTCATAATCATTTTGTTTCTTATATCCGTAGAGTCTTAAACGGTAAAAATAATAACTTAATTGTTCATTTCTACCACTCATACAAAAATAATAGTATAGAGCAGTCTTAGAAGTAACAGATTCACTGAAGACATTCTTTCTTTCTCTTATAGACAGCCTGAGTCACTGAAGACGTTCTTTCTTTCTCTTATAGACAGCCTGACACAGCCCCTCTCCAGGGCTCCAACTTTTACCACCAACCATCAACCTTGAGGTCTTAAAAACCTATCCATTGACATAAAAGTTCCCTCCATAATTCCCTCAGAATTGAGGAAGTACAATTAGAGGACTTAAAAAAATAGAATCCCCAATGTTCTTCTGTGACTCCTAGAACATTTATTTCTACTCTATTTCATCAGTTAAATAGATCACTGGACAATTATGATTTGATAGCAGTCATGAAAAAGCTGTTCAGGAAAACACATCATCAAGATTTCAAGGCCTGTAATAAAAAAAAAAAATCATGCAAGAAAATTGAAGAAAGGCAACCTAATCATGAACATTTTTTTTTCATATTTACCTGGACAGTAGTTATATTTAAAACACATTCAGAAGTCTTCCTAACTATATAACAGTAAGACAAAAAGCATTTTCTGATAAAGTCATTAGATGAAGTCTATTGGCCTACGATGGAACTCTGACATACTCTGGTTTATATCAGTGCTGTTGCTTTACACAGCACACTAATTGTTTCCATTAAGCTATTGGCATTTTAGAGTCATTGCTTAAACACCATGGAACATTAAACAATTCTGAGATATACAACTCTGGTATGGATATATTTAGTTGCTTTTGGCAAGCC
This sequence comes from Colobus angolensis palliatus, assembly GCF_000951035.1. Lineage (NCBI taxonomy): Eukaryota > Metazoa > Chordata > Mammalia > Primates > Cercopithecidae > Colobus > Colobus angolensis. Next base: position 6,937,254 of record NW_012114544.1, on the reverse strand, counting down.
TTAGTTAAAAAGAAGTATACATTTTTAAATATAACACCAATAAAATTAACGAACACGTTCTAGAACTGGAAAAAATAGGAAACAGTTGATAACTGAAAATTCAACAGAAACAAAATAGGGAAAGTAAAACTCTCTCATCCTGCTGGAATCTCTGTCACTGATTGTCAAAAACAAAAGTGTAAAAGCTTTGATGAGTCCAGTTAGTGCAATGCAGGGATCAAAGTGTCAGGCTGATAGAATCAAAGGGAACAAAATGAAGTAGTAATGTTGTGCACCAGATTTGAAACCGTGGCAATGATGAGAGGTTCTCTCAGAATGGAACAGGGAAGCTTTGATTAGTGTACCTTGTTTGTACTCTGAAGGCATCAAAGTGGCAAATGTGCCTGGATCAAATGGGGCAGAATGCAATGGGTAATGGAGCACTCAGAGCTCACCAGAATTTAAGCAGAGATGCTGATGATGTGGTGGAGGCCAATGCACACATTCCCATCTGGCAGCTGGGGAAAAAAAAGAAAAGAAAGGAGAAAAAAAGGAATAATTTCAAGCACTTGAAAGCTAGCTGATTAGGACATAAGCAAAGGATAAAATAGCATTTGCAATTATTGCATGAATTTAGTTTTAGTGAAAACTAGATCATTTTTTAAAACTGGAGGAATATTACCAGTTGTTTGCTATTTATTGTGCTTGATGTATTCCATATTCATTCTAAATAGAACAAATCAGGTTTGTATCAGGTTTGTTAATTCAAAAAGTAAATTACCTTTCAACTTGAATACGTGTAAATCTATTTATGATAGGATGATTTTTGTGTGTGTGTTGTACCTCTGAGGTCCATTACATAAGTAGGATTCATTTTACAGCTAATTCTGCATTTGCAGGGATTTTGCATTCCCTTGGAATCATTTCCATTGAAGGTTAAATCTTAAGACGACTGTCTAACTCATTTGATTAAATTCTGTTTTCTTCATTCAGGAGTTAATGTGCTTGTGATTAACATATGAGTATATTATTGGAATATTAAAACATCTAACTCAAATATCCCCTAACATATCATAATGATAATATTTTACCTAAAAATATAGAATAGTGTTTAACTGTATTAACATTACAATAAAATTAAATCTCATTTGTATCATTGTTAGGATTAATATTAATAGCTACAGAATGCAACTCCTATATCCAAAGATGTATACTAGTTACTTTTTAGCATTTACTATCTGTCATTCTTACAACACCTCTCTAAATGGGTACTGCCATGATGGGATAAGATTTTCTGATGACTTGGAGAAGTAAATGCATTTTGGAAATGGAAGGGAAATTAGTGATTATGACCCAGAGATAAGGCAGAGTTATATTGTTTGCTTACATGTTGTCCTCTTTTCATAAACCTTGCTATGACTGCCCCTGTCCGAAGAGTAAATTCTGCTGCTCATTGAGTTTGGATTTTGCCTTGTGATTTGCTTTAGCCAACACAATATTAGCAGAAATTACCAGAGTAGAGACATTGCGTGTGCTCATATTTTTGGCTTTCATTCTTGCCATTTTGCCATCCATTTTGAGACGAATATGCTCCAGGTAGCCATGACTGTAAGAGAATCAGCAGATCAGTGGCATGAATGGAAATCCAATGCGGAACCTTTAACTTAGTCTAGCTGATCTTTGAGCCCAGTGGAGCCTTGATCTACCAAAAGAGTAAAAGACAATACAAAGTTTGCATTAATTGTCAGGTACCATTCTTTTGGAAATAGCTCTCCAAAACAGCATTATGCCTACCTGCATGTACAGGTAGAGAGGTCTTCATAAAACACGCACAGTTCTCTAATTGAAGGCATTTATCCTTTGAAGCAGAGATTGTAGATTTTTACCCAGGTACTATTACTTCCTCCATTATTATTCTGCTTTCCTACTTTTCCCAAAAGGGCTTTGCATGGGTTACTAAGTTGCCAAATCTCTGTAGAGTGTATTCAGCAATGTGTTTTCACAAGAGCAATAGAGGATGGAGAAACCTACTTCCTGTACCTCTTGAGCATTGTCACTCACAGGGTGATACTGATCGTACATTTGTTCTTCCAGGTCTTTGAAAAATCTGTCTTTTTTTTTTTTTTAATCTTACATTTGTTTTATTTCACATTATTTCTGATAAGGCTGTTTATTTTATTTTATTTTATTTTATTTTTTGTAACAAAACCATCAAACAGTTGAGTCCCAAAAATTAATTGTTTTTTTTTTAATTCCAGTTTTAATTATTCAATGTGTAGGGTCACATGTAGGCGATTAAACAAAGTGGCAGGTATATGTTTTAAACATGCTATTGATATGCTTCTGAAAGTGAGAGGAATTTCTACTTGTGATGCAGTTTTAAGGTTGCACAACCTTGCTTAAAGAATAGCTGAACACATTGCAATACATTTTTTCATTCAGCAATTAAAAGTGATGTTTGTGGAATATGGAGGAGATTGTTTTAAAAATTAAAATAAGATAAAAAGGTTTCCCTCAACAATTAGCTTATTTGGAGATTGCATAGAAGTAGAAATCTTACAAATAGCTACATTGAGCAAAATAATGATAACTATCTGACCCAGAAATGAACAAATTCTGCTCATTCTTTAGGATACTGTTCCCACTTTAAAAAGTTCGTATATTATAAGGTAACTGAATTGATATTTTTAACATTATGAAATTCAAATATCTCTGCTAAAATTTAAACTGTATTGCAATTTACTAATGGGAACAGATAATTTTTTAAAATATGAGGAAATGTCCTTTAACAAAAAGTGATAGTATAAGCTTAAATAATATTTTGAATGATTTTTTTTTTTTTGAGACAGATCTTACTCCAGTTGTCCAGTCTTGAGTGCAGTGGCATGATCACGGCTCACTGTAGCCTTAATCTCCCAGGCTCAGGTGATTCTCTCTCCTCAGCCTCCCGAGTAGCTGAGACTATAGGCACACAAATTTTTGTATTTTTTGTAAAGATGGAATTTCACCATGTTGACCAGACTGTTTTCAAACTCCTGGGCTCAAGTGATCCACCCACCTTGGCCTCCCAAAGTGCTGGTATTAGAGGAGTGAGGCACCATGCTGGCTTGACTGTTGAATTTATTAATATCATCCTCCTCTAAATATCGGGACTAACACCCTGATTTACACACATAAGAGAGCCAAGAAGCTCTTTTTCTTTTTCTTGTTTTTTTTTTTTTTAAATTTTTTAAATTTTTACAATTTTTTTAGAGACAGGGTCTTCTTATGTCCCCCAGGCTGGAGTGCAATGGTGTAATTATAGCTCACTGCAGCCTTGAACTCCTGGGTTCCAGTCATTCTTCTGCCATAGTCTTTCAAGTAGCTAGCAGTGTAGGTGTATGCCACCATGTCAGGCTAATTTTTTATGTTTTATTTTGTAGAGATGGGGTCCTGTTATGTTGCCCAGTGTGGTCTTGAACTCCTGTGCTCAAGTGAACCTCCTGCATTGGCCTTCCAAAGTGCTGTGATTAAAAGCATAAGCCACTGTGCTCTGCTAAATTTTTCAATTACTAACATTTTCAAATTATTTTTTAATTGATGATTAAGGCTCTTGTTGAGTCTTCATTAACAGATATTATAGGGTTAAATGAAAAAGTTTTCTGTGTAAAGGTGAGACAATAGACTAGATGATGGCATAGAAATTATATATACATGCTATTAATTTAGGAGTAAGTAAAGGATATAAAATAACTTTTAAAAACTTGAAGGAAAGTATAGAAAAAATAAATTTCAATCAAAGTAAAATAAAACAAAAAGCCAAATCAGAGCTTTTATAAAATGAGGAGACAAGGGTGGAATAAAACAAAATAAAATGTTAAACTCATGGCCAGGCATAGTGGCTTAGGTCTGTAATCCCAGCACTTTGGGAAGCTGTGGTGGGTGGATCACAAGGTCAGGAGTTCGAGACCATCCTTGTCAACATGGTGAAATCCCGTTTCTACTAAAAATCCAAAAATTAGCTGGGTGTGGTGGTGGGCGCCTGTAATCCCAGCTACTCAGGAGGCTGAGGCAGGAGAATTACTTGAACCTGGGAGGTGGAGGTTGCAGTGAGCCTAGATCGCGCCATTGCACTTCAGCTTGGTTACAGGGCAAGACTCCGTCTCAAAAAAAAAAAAAAAAAATGTTAAACTCAGATGTCAGTGTTTTACTCAGTTTAGGTGGCCTTGACAAAATACCACAAACTTGGTGGCTTGAATAGCAGAAATTCATTTTCTTCCAGTTCTGAAGGCTGGGCAGTCCAAGATCAGAGTGCCAACATGGACCAGTTCGGGGGAAAGATCTCTTCTAGTCTTGTTGCCAATGGCTGCCCCCTTGCTATGTGTTCACGTGATCTTTCCAAAATACCTAGGCATGGAAAGAAAGAGAGCAAGCTCTCTGGTGTCTTTTCTCATGAAGGCACTAATCCCATCATGAGGTTTCCCCCCCCTTATGGCCTCATCTAATTCACATTGCCTCTCAAAGGCTTAGTCTCCAAATATGGCCACATTGGGGATTAGAGATTCAACATATGAATTTGGAGTGGACAGGAACATTTAGCCCATAACAGTCAGTAATCACAGTTGATGTGTAAATTTCACCTTTTAGTCTTTAAATTACAATGCAAAATAACAGAAAATCAAGGAAAATAATTAAGCCATCATTATCTGGAAAGATTTTTAACACATTTATCAAAATTCAATTAACTTGGGAATATTTAAGTATTACACCAATTGTAATAAAAGAGCAACCATACACACTGACACATATACAAACTCCCATGTACATTTATATATACACGCACATCTATAAATATATACTGATATTTGTAAAGATATGAGAAATATGTATTTTAAATAATGAAAAAATGTCAAAAATTAATATGGATCTGAGGCAAAAGTCAAATGTCAGGTTGAAAACAAATATCACCATCATAAAATGAAAACAGTACTTAGAGTAGATTAGAAATATTCTTAAAACAATAATTATTTTACCTCAATTATTAAATATAAAATTTCAATTCAAAAATAGAATTTACAATTCAGTTACAAAAATTTTTTAGCACGTTGCTCAATTGCTCCTGCCAACATTATGCTGCAGCTTTTCAACATAAATAAATTTTGGTTTCGACTAAGGTCATTGAAAGCATATGGGAAAGACCGTGATAACTCTCTATTGCATTTTCCTCTCAGGTACATAGAAAAATTGTATTTCCCACAGTCTCTTGCAGTTAGTGGTTCATGAAACTAAATTCCAACCAATAAAAACACATAAAAATTAAAGGTCTCCAAAATTTCATTTACTACCTCTGCCCTATTAAATATCTTACTCATCTCTAATGAGTCATAGTCAAAGATATAAGTTGTGCAATTTTTGTTGTAGTGAAAAATAGAAGGAAAAACGTTAATATCTATTAAATGTTAATAGTTAAATATATGTAGTATAGACAGATATGAACATACTATGTAACTTTGAAAAGAATGAACTACATCCACATGTATCTACATGGATCCACCACAAATACACATTATTTAGTTTCTTTAAAAGTTCAGAAAAATTAATATAGACTAGAATTATGTTAACCTTCAACCAAAAACAAAAACGCCAAAAGTAAAATATTAAAATGTGTTTGCCAGTGTAGATAAAAAATGTAAAAACTATCTGCAAGTATAGAACCCAAAATCATAAACGTTGTCTTCAGTTGAAGAGAAGGAAAGAAGATAAGAATTGGTTGAACTTGATGGAGATTTTAGGTTTATCTTTTTTTTTGTTTTGTTTTGAGATGAAGTCTCACTCTCGTCCTCCAGGCTGGAGTACAATGACACAATCTCGGCTCACTGCAACCTCCTCCTCCCAGGTTCAAGCTATTCCCCTGCCTCAGCCTCCCAAGTAGCTGAGATTACAGGCATGCACCACCACGCCCAGTTAATTTTTGTATTTTTAATAGAGACGGGGTTTGACCGTGTTGACCAGGATGGTCTCAGACTCCTGACCTCAGGTGACCTGCCCACCTTGGCCTCCCAAAGTGCTGGGATTACAGGAATGAGCCACTGCGCCTAGCCAGATTTTAGGTTTATTTTAAACACCTGTGTGTTTTTTTTTTTTTTAAACTAAAGGTGATGCATGTGCTAATTGCATATTTAAATTAATTATAAAATTAATTAAATTTTAACTATAAATCTATCATTTCTACTAGTATTGTCTCTTATTCAGTTTAAAGTCTTACTTGCTTCCATTTTTCCTTATATACTATAGTTTATATTTATTTATTATCTTTACATCACTTAGTATGTTCTCCCATTTGTTTCCATTTTTCTTACATTCTGGTGTTACTTACACATGAAGCAATGTGCGCCTGGCTGATCATCATCAAACTTCTGTTATCAGCAATTCTCACTCTGGGCTGGGAGAGTAGGGGATGCTGAAATAACAGAATCTCTAAAGAGGATAGGGAATCTGTAGTGTCAAAATATGTTGATTATAGTAGAATTCTAAATAATACAAATTTCAGGAATGTCATTGGCAAAGTCTTCTTTATTGATGAGGAGATGCAAATGATGGAAACTTCACAAGCCAAGAAATAAGTAAAAATATTAGTTTATGAAGAATTACCACAGTTATTTTTCTTCTGCAGTCTAGGATTATTTAGCATTCATCTTGCACTGCTTCACATGAAGGTTACTGTAGCAAAAGCCCCCAGCTCCTTGTGCACCAAGATTCTTGGTTTTTAATCTATACTTAATATTCAGAGCACAGTTCTAGATGGCCTTTGCTTTACTTCCTGTTTTATCTTTCCTTTTCTTGCCATAACAACACTCTACTCTCTCTAAGTCTCTCTAAATTCTTCATCATAGTCAAAACCCATTCTTCCTGTATAGAGGCCTAGTATCCACATTAAGAAGTAAAAACTAAATGAAAAAATAGAAAGAAATATAAAGGATTTTTATTTGAAGACTTGTTTTGGATGTGGAAAGCAAAGTGACTGATACATAAGAAGGCAAGATAAGGCAACATCACCAATTTTAAACCAGTAACTTTCAGTATGAAACAGAATAAATTTATAAAAGTTTATATCTCTTGTGGAAATATGTTTTAAACCTTTTTTAGACTTAGGATTTTGTGTTTGAATATATAACTAAAAAGAACATAATTAACAATTATAGTGATGTTCTAGCTTGATAAGGAATGAAAATGATTATTACCAGAAGTCTTATGGGTCCTGAGTTACAAAGTGGTCCTGAATTTAGCACAGTCCAATAACTGATCTTGAATTTTGTCAGTATCACACTGTACAAATAAAAGTCATAAGCGGTCAAAATAAACAACTGCTTCATTTCTATAATTATAGTTTTTACATTTCTACTATGTGTCATATATACTGCAATTTGCTTAAAAATAGATTAGCTATATATTTGTATGTTTTATATATATAGTATATAAAATAATATACAAGTATATATACACACACATATTCATTTTAGAATATATATGTATTTAGCCTATCTATCTATATCTTTATATATATTTTAGAGTGTGTTTATATATATATACTAAAATGAGTTACTACACTTGGGACCATCTGGTAAAATGTAAGTGGTTGTGAAAGGACCAAAAGACATTAATTTATGTGAACGGATTTGCTCACTTTGTACAAAATTGTATTGTCCTCATTTTACATATTCCAGTCATCTGGTAGTTCAGTGATCATGGGAATATTCTCATGGCAGATAGTAGAAGAGCAAAAGGGCTAGGCAGAAACATGCAGAATTCCCTAAGTTTTTGTTTTTAAACTAACATTATGACTTCGACCCACATTCCATAGGCTTCACCAAAGCCCATCATCTGACCAGGCTGGATATCCACAGGGTTGAAATGTATACTCAGACTTCAGTGAAGGCCAGTGCAAAGTCACATGACAAAGCATATGTGTGTATAGTACTATTAATATTCCAGAGAGGAAGCAACCAATATGAAACAGACATTGTACGGTTACACTTCCCTGCTCTTGCCTCTTTCAACCTACTTCTTGCTGATGATATTAGGAATAAACTGCTTACCTTGCTTTATGCAGCCAGGGAATAGCAGAACTTTGGCATCTAACTCAACATACTCCTAGAAAGAGTGCTTCTTCCAGAATTTGGTATAGGTAATTTCCTATCAAATTGAAAGAAATATTAAAAAGTGAGAGCTAAGTTAGCAGGAAAATATAAAAGAAAATATATAAATTGAGTTATGTTCACTGATACAACTGACCTTTTTACTCATCAACAAAACTTCAAGAAAAGGAATTTTAAGCAATATTTTAATTAAATGGGTTTATTTATTGGTCCAAACTCTTTAACACATGCTTGTAGTTAAGTTTTATAATAGGTACTAGGCATAATGATTAAAGATGTAACTGATTTTTGCTTTTTGGGGAACCATAAAAATATGAATACAGTAAAAGAGTTATTAGAAGCAATTTCTTATATATAGGCTAAAGATAACATGGTTATATAATATTGAAAGTAGTGAAGACAGTCATGTTAGGGATGTGGAATGGATAGAAATGTGTGTGCCTATAAGTTGAAGAATAGATTTCTAGGATAATTTGAAGCTTTATGGTTTATGTACATGAGTATATGATTGTACAATTTACAGAAATGCATATTAATATTAATAGAGAAAAATATTTTAAGGAAGAAATGCAAATGTTCATTTCTGAAGATGTATAGTAGGAGATAGTTGTGATAAATCTCAGTTTAAATACAAAGTAATGAGTAAATACATAATGTTGGACTTTAGAAAATAAAGTGGATATATACTAAAGTGAATTGTCAACATAATTCTGGCATTAAAATTTATGACAGTAGATAACATCTATTTGGGATAAAATGGAGAATAGAAGTATAAGTATGACGGAACTGAACTTAGCTCTTTTTCACAGATATTTACATGTCAATTATTACAAAGAGGATATAAAAGGTTTCTGAGAAAGGGGAGACAAAAGGAAAGATGTACAATATGAAGCCAAGGAAGAATAGATTGCAAGAACTGAGACATGGTCAGTTTTATATGATTTTCTTGGAATGATTAAGCTGCGGACTAAAACTGATTTAATTGATTTAGCAAGAAAGGACAAAATTTAGCAAGAACAGTTTTGATGAAAGGGTAGGAGTTAATTGTGAAATTTTTACTTTGCAGGTAACCTAAGAACTTTGAAGTACTAAGATATTTATTTATTTATTTATTTATTCGATCCAATAAACTCTTAAATTGAATTGGTATGGAAAGCCATTCCTGGGAAATGTGCCCTGGTAAGCCAGGAGGAGTTGTAAATTGTAACTTTTATTTTCTCATCATGAAAGGCCTTGATATAAATAAAAGCTTCATTGATCAGATATAAAATTACAACATTAAATGTCAGTTTCAGTAAAAAAAAATACTTTTGGACAGCCAGAATAGAATGAAATAAATTCGCCTTTGCCAGGCATGCAAATCTCTAGAGTAATATATTTACCTCAATATTTTGTACCATATTTCATGACTCAAACAGATCCATGAAATTATTTCTAGAGGTAAAATGTTTTGGGGTGACAGAGAGCAATGAAAAATTTTGTTGCATCTAGGAATGCATGAAATTGTATTGCTGAAATAGGTTTCTTTTCAAAACTAATTGTCTTTTCTTTTTCTGTTTCAAAAGAAAGAAATGGGCATATTGATCCATCGCCCCCAAAGTATCAGGCTCTTCTACTTGTCCTAAATTTCAAAGACAAAACCTTTCCTCAAATAGAACAAATACATCCCTGAAATAAAAACTAATCAAAATATCGATTTAATAATATGCATTTCCAGCAGTCTTTGAGGAAAGAAAATTACATTATTAAAATTTAACAAAGAAATTTACTTGAAGTTTCTTCAACAATTCCATCCACCTTTCTCACCTAGTTTGGTATTAACATGAGCTCTAATTATCATGAAATCAGTTCTCAGAGACTGGCCACGGTAATTTTGCTCAAATTCTAATTCTGTGGTTCTTAGGAATACCTGTAAAGTAATCGATGGATTTGATAGAAAGTTCAGATCAGGTTTTCAATGAGGAATAAAATCTGAGTTCACAGATACACATATAAATTTGGTATAAACACAAAAGTAATATCCAATAAGACATACATTCTGTTAAGAAGCAAAAGGATACACTCTAATCAATTATTTAAATAATTTACTCTTACAATTCATGATCACATTATTTGGGAGACAATATACAGTTTGTTCAATTCGTTTGATAATCTTTTTGGCTAGAACGATAGGGTTTGTTTATGTATTTCCAGATTCACATATTTATTTTTATCTATTTATTTATATAAAAGTAACATAGAATGTAGTGAAAATTCAAATAGGACAGAAAAGTGTAAAATCATGAGTCTCATCATGAAGACCCTCTTTCCAAATATATTATTATTTTCTAGTAATCATAAACATTTCAAATTGTCAAGTAGTATCTGTATATTTATGGTGTACAGTATAATGTTTTGATGTATATATGTCTGCATTATCTTATACACTTACCATTTTTGTGTATACATGGTGAGAAAACTTAAAATTATTCTCAGCAATTTTCAGTTATACTTGATAGAGTGTATATATATACACACACATACACACAGAGACAAGTACAGTTAATTGTTATTAACTGTGGTCATCGTGATGTACTATAGAGCTCTTGAATTTACTCTTTCTGTGTAACTGAATTTCTATGTCCTCTGACTAACATCTCCACAGTCACTCCACCCCGAGCCTCTGGTAACCACCATTCTACTGTCTATGACTTCAAATGTTTTACATTCTATATATAAATGAAATTATTGCAATGTTTGTCTTTTAGTGTCTGGTTTATTTCACTTAACATATAGTTTCAGTTTCATCCATGACATTATAAATGATAAGATTTATTTCCCTTTTTTAAGGTTAAATAGTATTCCATTATTTATAAATGCTATGTTTTCTTTAAAAGTGTATCCATTGATGGACATTTAGGTTGATTCAATATCTTGGCTGTTGGGAATAATGCTGCAATGAACATGGAAGTGCGGATATCTTTATGACATACTGATTTCATATACTTTGGATGTCTTCCCAGAATTGGACTTACTGGATTTTTATGGTAGTTTTATTTTTAACTTTTAGAGGAAACTTCATACTGTTTTCCACAATGATTGTATAAATGGCTAAACAGATGTGGGAATGGCTGTGCAATCCCACCAGCAATGTACAATGGCTCTCTTTTCTTCACATCCTCACCAACATTCATCTTTTCCTTTTGATAATTGCTATTCTAACAGGTGTGTGGTAGTATCTCATTGTGGTTATAATTTACATTTCCTTAATAATTAGTGATAGGAAGCATTTTGTCTTATAGCTGTTGATCATTTGAATGCCTTCTTTTGAGAAATATGTATTCTTTTCCTTTGGCCACTTTTAAACTGAGTCATTTGTCTTCTCATTATTCAGTTGTTTGAGTTAGTTATATATTTTGGAAATTGACCCTTTGTCAGATGTATGATTTGCAAATATTTTCTCTTATATTGTAGGTTGTCTCTTCACTCAGTTGATTGTTTCTTTTGCTGTGCAGAAGCTTTTTAGTTTGATGTAATCCCATTAGTCTATTCTTGCTTTTGCTGCCTGTGTTTATGGGTTCATACTTTTTAGAAAAGTTACCCAAACCAGTGTTGTGTAGTGTTTTTCTCTGTTTTTCTTTAATATTTCTACAGATTTAGGCTTTATGTTTAAGCATTTGATTCATTTTGTGTTGATTTTTATGTATGCTGTAAGGTAAATTTTCAATTTTATTCTTTTATATACAGATATTCAGTTTTCTCAACAACATTTATTGAAGAGTCTGCTATTTTTTCATTTTCTGTTACTGATATCTTTGTCAAAAATGAATTGACCATACATGCATGGCCTCATTTCTGGGTTCTCTATTCTGTTCCATTGGTCAATGAATCTACAGTTGACCCTTGAACAATGCAAACGATAAGGACATCGACCTCCATGCACAGTCAAAAATCTGTGTATAACTTTCAATTCACCCCAAACTTAACTACTGATAGCCTACTATTGATAAGAATAATTACAGATAACATAAACAGTAGGTTGACACATGATTTTTTTAAATGCTATGTATATTATATACTCCATTCTTACAATAAAGTAAGCTAGGAAAATAAAATGTTATTAAGATATAATAAGTAATAAAAATATATTTACTATTCATTAAGTGCAATCGGATCATCATACAGTTCTTCATTCTTGTCTTCATGTTAAGTAGGCTGAGGAGGAGAGCAAAGTTGGTCTTGCTGTCTCAGAAGTGTCAGTGGCAGAAATAAATCTATATATAGGTGGGCATGTGCAGTTCAAACTTGTGTTGTTCAAGGGTCAACTGTATTTCAATGCCAGTACTATGTTGTTTTAATTGTTATTGCTTTGCAGTGCAGTTTGAAATCAGGTAGCATGATGTTCCCAGGTTTGTTCTTGCTCAGTATTGTCTTGGTTATTTGAGGCTTTTTGTGCTTCCATATACATTTTATAATTTTTTTCTCTTTTTATAAAAAAATGGCATTGGAATTTTGATAGGGATTGTTTGGAATTTGTAGATCACTTTGGGTAGTATGGACATTTCAACAATATTAATTCTTCCAATTCATGAACATGGGATATCTTTTCATTTATTTATTTCTCTTTCAATTTTTTTCATTAATATTTTATAGTTTTCAGTGTGCAGGTCTTTCATCTCCTTTGTTAAATTTATCCTTAAAGATTTTATTTTTGTAGCTATTGTAAATGAGATTTTTATCTTTATTTCTTTTCCAGAAGAAATAGTATATAAAAATCATTACTAGTTTTGGTGTGTTGATTTTGTACCCTGCAACTTTATTATATTCATTTATTGATTCTAATAGTTTTTTTTTGGTGCAATCATTAGGGATTTTTATGTATAAAATTATACCATCAGCAAACAGATAAAATTTCACTTCTTCCATTCCTATTTGAATGACTTTCATTTCTTTTTCTGCCTAATTGTCTGATGATGACTTCTAATGCTATGTTGAATATAAGTGGGGAGAGTGAGTATCTTTGTCTTTTTCCAGATCTTGAACCCAGAAAGTCCTTTGAATTTCACCCCTCATATAATGTAAGCTGTGGGCTTATAATACGTGGCCCTTATTGTGTTTAGGTACATTATTTCTACATCTAATTTGTTGAGAGTTTTAATCATAAAAGAATGTTGTATTTTATCAAATGCTTTTTCTGGATCTAATGAGGTAATCATGTTGTTTTTGGTCTACTAATGATATGTATCACATCTATTGATATGCATATGTTTAACAATTCTTGTAACCTCGGGATAAATCCCAATTGATCATCATAAATGACCCTTTTAATGCGTTGTTAAATTTGTTTTTTGCCAGCATTTTGTTGAGAATTTTTGCACTTATGCTCATCAAAGATATGAACTTGTAGGTCTGTAGTTGTCTTTCCTTGTGATGTCCTTTCCTGGCTTTGGTATCAGGGTAATTCCAGACTTGTGAAAAGGATATAAACATGCCATCTTCTTTGATTTTTTGAAAGAGCTTGCAAAGGACTGATATTAGTTCATTAAATATTTGGTAGAATTCCATAATGAAGCCTTAAGGTCTGTGGCTTTTTTATTTATTCATTTATTTATTTTGGAAGGATTTTTATTCCTAATTCAAGCTCCTTACTTGTTATTGGTCCATTCAGATTTTCTCTTGCTTCATGATTCAGCTTTGTTAGGTTTTGTGTGTCTATAAATGTATTAATTTATTCATTGTTGTTTAACTTATTGCCATCTTGTTCACAATAGTCTCTTATGATCCTTTTGGTTTTCATGGTATCAGGTGTAATGTCTCCTCTTTATCCTCTTTAATTTCTGATTTTATTTATTTGAGTCTTCTTTCTTTTTTCTTAGTTTAACTAAAAGTTTGTAAATTTTCTTTATCTTTTCAAAAAAACAACTCTTACTGTCACTGATCTTTGTATTGCTTTACTAGACTCATTTATTTCTGCTCTGACCTTTACTTTTATTTCTTCTGCTACCTTTGGGCTTACTTTCTTTTTCTTTTTCTTGTTTTTTTGAGGTGTAATATGAAGTTGTTTATATGAGATCTATGTTTTTTTTATGTAGGCATTTATTACTATAAATTTTCCTCTAAGAATTGCCTTTGCAGCATCCTGTAAGTGTTGATATGTTATGTTTTCATTTTTATTTGTCTAAAATATTTTTTATTTCCCTTTTAATTTTTTGTTGACCTATTTGTTATTCAGGGCATGTTGTTCAATTTCTATATATTTGATAACGTCTTGAAGTTCCTCCTATTACTTATTTCTAGTTTCATAGCATGTGGTCAGACAAGATACTTGACATGATTTAAATCTTTTGTAAATTTATGAAGACTTTTCTTTTGACTTAACATAGCATTTATCCTAGTGAGTGTTTTGTGTACACTTGAAAAAAAAGTGTATTCTGGTACTGTCGGATGGAATGGTCTGCATATTTTTGTAAAGGTTAACTTAGTTTAAACTGTTGTTAATGTCCATTGTTTCTTTATGAATTTTCTCTTTTAATGATCTATCCTTTACTAAAAGTGAAACATTGAAGTCCTCCCATTGTTATTGTATTTTATCTCTCCCTTCAGATATTTTACTATTTGCTTTATATATTTAGGTGTTCCAATATTGGGTGCATATATATTTACAACTGTTACATCTACTTGATTACATTGACCTTATTATAATTATATAATTTCCAACTTTGTCTCTTTTACTGTTTTTGATTTATATTCTATTTTGTCTAATATAGGTATAGTTACTCCTGCTTTATTTTGGCTTCAGTGTATAGGGAATATCTTTTTCCACCCCTTTACTTTGAGTCTATATGTCTGCTAAAAGGTAAAATTAATCTCTTTTAGACAGCACATAATAGGAGTTCTCTTTTTTATTTTATTTTATTTATTATTATTTTTTAAATTATGCTTTAAGTTCTAAGCATATGTGCACAACGTGTAAGTTTATTATATAGATATACCTGTGCTATGTTGGTTTGCTGCACCCATCAACTCATCATTTACATTAGTTATTTCTCCTAATGCTATCCCTCCCCCATCCCCAACTCCCCAACAGGCCCGAGTGTGTGATGTTCCCCACCCTGTATCCAGTTCCCACCTATGAGTGAGAACATGTGGTGTTTGGTTTTCTGTCCTTGTGATAGTTTGCTGAGAATGATGGTTTCCACCTTCATCTATGTCCCTGTAAAGGACATGAACTCATCCTTTTTTATGGCTGCATAATATTCTATTGTGTATATGTGCCACATTTTCTTAATCCAGTCTATCATTGATGGACATTTGGGTTGATTCCAAGTCTTTGCTGTTGTGAATAGTGCCACAATAAACATACGTGTGCATATGTCTTTATAGTAGCATGATTTATAATCCTTTGGGTATATACCCAGTAATGGGATTGCTTGGTCAAATGGTATTTCTAGTTCTAGATCCTTGAGGAATCGCCACACTGTCTTCCAAGGAATTCTCTTTTCTTAATCCATTTAGTCACTCTATGTCTTTTCATTGGAAAATTTAATCTCTTTACATTCAAGATGATTATTCATAGCTAAGAATTTACTACTGATATTTTGTTCATTGTTTTCTGTTTTGTTTTGTTTTTGGAGATCCTTCATTCCTTTCTTCCCTAGGCTAGCTAAGAATTCAAGCTAAGTAGAACTTCCCATGGCTTCTAGGAGCAAGCAGCTCAGCCTTGCAGTTGGGCAATGCTCCTAGCTGGTACCTCTCTGATCAAGTACTACTGCTGGCAAGTACACAGAGCTACCATCAAGATCTCCATCCTGATTATTGTGGGCTCCACTTCCTTGCTTTGTGTTAACCTCACCTCACATGGTCTAGCCATGCCAATTTCTCCTGCTGTTCCCATGATGTGTGACTGGAGTAACATTTCTGGAAAGTGTCTCAGAATGATAGGAAAGCTGGATGTCTGCCTCCAGTTCTCTTTTTCCTCTGTAGAAACTGACCCCTAGAAATCTTTTCTGTGCAGTGCTGTTCCCGTTTGTGTGAAGAGAGAAGATAAAATAGTCAAAGTGACATGCTTCTTCTACTCTGGTTTTTATTCTGTTTTCTGAGTTGTGCTGGATACTTAGGCATATTTCCAATTTGAAGCGTTTTCACTAGGGTGTTCTTGTCTGTGCATAATAGCTAGTTGAACTTTATTTGGGAAGTAATGAAGCTTGGGACCTCCTATTCTGCCATTTTGTTGATCCACATGCACTTTAAATGATTTAATCAGGTTATATTCTATTTTTTTCCTTTTTTTTTTTTCTTTTCTATAGCTGTCATGGGTTACCCTGAGCTCCCTGTGGAAAATCATATCTACTTTCCTTTCCCCAGTATGTTAAGGTTTTTACTACCTAGGGGATCTGGGAAAAAATATCGGGGAGGATTCTCATGTCTTTCCTTCAGTAAATGTTTTGGACCTCTACTCAGTCTTTTATCACAAGGCTACTCTTTGGGCATTTTAACAATTTAATTTTTAAAGTGCCTTTGAAATGTGTGGAGAAAACCCTGCAACTGGGTGTGATTTATCCTTATATTTGCAGTCTCCCAAGGCTTCACGATTATCTGATTAGACCACACAGGACACTATTTTGTTAATAATATGTAGTTGAATTGTCCTTGGTGCTCAGTTGCATTTAATTTTGCACACCAGTGTTCATATATCTTTTCAGATGCCTGTCTTTCCTTAGAGTTTGGGTAAGTTGTTTTGTTGGTTACCTTGCAATGTCAGTTGTCTGGGGAACTCAGAAAGTTATATATTTGTAAATTATCCTTTTTTAAATTGTTAAATGGTAAGCACTATGTTATATACATCGTTCTACATTTCATATTAAACAGAAATTTTGAACTTCTACCAAAATTTATTGAAATTTTCAATAGAGTATATTTTACCATAGATTTTCTAATATTAAGACAAATTATTGCCTTCCTGTTATATGTTGTTTGGTTGTAATGATCCTCTAAATATTTTCCTGAATTCTACTTGTTAAAATATTATTATTTTTAATTCATAAGTAAGTTTTTAAAATAATGATATTTTTGTGCCTTCTCATCCAGGCTTATTGTCAACGTCTTTGTGGATTCACAAAGAGCATTTGTCTTTTTTCTTCACTCTCCTTTCTTGAAAAATTTGAATACAACAGAAATAATTTATTCTAATATGCTTTGAAAGAATTATCTTATAAATGGTCTTCAGAGTATTCCTTTTAGTGGGTGACATTTGATTGTTGAAGTTTCCTGAATTGCTTTCATTGTCATTAGGCTATCTATCTCTTTGACATATTTTTCAAACCAAGACATCCTAGGAAATATTATTGTATCCAGGTATTCAAAAATAGTTGCATAAAGCTTAGGAAAGTACTCATCTGTGATTTTTCTATTCTCTTACTAATTTTATGATGATTTTCCTATTTCACTTTAAATTTTAAATATTTATATGCTTTTCTATTTTCATTTTTATTACATTATTTTCCTTTCTTCCTTAAGTGCATTTTATTACTATATGAGTAATATTTACTTTACACTGTATTTACCAGAAATTGAGTTACTTTCACAATTGGCTTTATAAATTTCAGACAATGTTTACTCTTTGATGCAGAAATGAGGAAATGATTGCAATTGTTTTTGATTTATTTTATTAGTATTTTACTTTTATGGTTGAGCATACTTATCTTTATAATGTTTTATCATGGATATTATCTTCATTATGTACTTACGTTAATTCATAGATGGATATTTGTCTTTTTGCTGGGATATCTCCTTTTCAATTTTAGCTGGATTGTGCTGTCATGTAATTTTCAAAGAAGACTCCTGGATTCTGAATTTCTACTTGTTTCTTGTATATGGGAGTAGCAAGATAATATACCGTGTTAAGGAATGTTACCTTAGAAAAGCTTTAGATAGTGTTCCACTGTTATTTAATGTAATCAGTTCTTTTGAAAATAAAAACAAAAACAAAACATAACAAAACAAAAAGTTGATCTCAATGTTTTCCATTGTTGTCTCCTGGAGTTATTTGTGCCTGTCTTCCTCTTCCCCCAATGTACTTGAAATATCTTAGCTCTCTCCATAAATCTAATAATATTTTCTACATTTGTATTAATTATTTATCTATTATCTCTACTACTCACACTCTGGGTTTCTTGGGACTTTCAATCTATGAATGTATTTGTCCTTCATTTTCAAAAAAATTATTCTATATATAAAATGTTAGAATGCCTTTCTCTTAACATGAAATAATAGATAAGAAATAAACATGAATGTTATCATGTCTTCCACCTAACACTGGATTAAAAAACAGTTTATTTTATTTTTCTTTTTGACATAGAGTCTCACTCTGTCATCCAGGCTGGAGTACAGTGGCACAATCTCGGCTCACTGCAGCCTCGGTCTCCCAGGTTCAAGAAATTCTCCTGCCTCAGCCTCCCAGGTAGCTGGGATTACAGGCATGTGCCACCACGTCAAGCTAATTTTTGTATTTTTAGTAGAGACAGAGTTTCATCATGTTGGCCATGCTGACCTCAAACTCCTGACCTCAGGTGATCCTCCCACCTCAGCCTCCCAAAGTGCTGGGATTACAGGTGTGAGTCACCACACTCAGCCAAAAAAGAAACTTTGATGGAATTAAAAGTATTCTGTTTTTTAAGCTGTATTTTAGTTTATATTTTCACTTTTAGTTATTTTAAAAAGTACTAGATACTTTTGCTAATTAGCTCAAAATTCTACGTGTGAGTATAAACCAGTTTCGAGTTATACAAACACTTCATTGATATTGTTTATTTCATCATGTCTCTGGTATTAACTACTCATATCATTTACAATAATTTTATTCCTAATTTTTGGATAAAATAATTGATATTCAGAGATTTAAAAGCAGTAAATAAATGTAAATCAATTTAGCATTTAGTGTCATGATCGAACTTAGTATTTAGTGCCATGATTAAACATAATCTAATCAAACTTATGTTTCTCTGCTCAGATATCATGTCTGTGGTTGAATATGTTATTTTAAAACATGCAAGTGAAGGTGAGCTATTTTTTATTAATAAAAATATCCAGCATTAAATAATGCTTGCATTTATTGGAATTTCTTTAAAAACTTGCTTTCTTTTTCCTTTGTGTCTTCTCTAATAAGGATATAAATACATTTAATCTAAGGAAAACTAAAATATACTCATTGCTCCATAACTTCTATGGCAATGTTATATTTTGTTGCACATAAATATTTTCATTAATATCTATACCCAAACTATTGTAGTGTCTATGGAAAACTGTATAACACATTTAATGAAATTATTGAAAAATGAGAGAAATAATAAGCACTGTTAAGAAAACTGTTAACCAAATGGTTCAAGTCTTTGTATAAGTAGTATTTGTCATATTAAAACTCCATGCAAATAAATCTTTAAAATCTGTATAGTAAGAAAAGACATCATGAAAATCCATGTAAAATGACATTTGTTGAATTCTAGCTCCTGTTAAAATTCCCTGTCCTATATAAGAGTAACATCTTGTAATTTAAACTATCTTTTCTGAGTACGTCAGCAGAAGTAGTATTCATTAAGTTGATATAGATCTTTTCCTAACCTTAACCAGACTTGCAAGTACAAGTTTAGCAGAGTATTTATATGGTAAGCATACTGAAACTGCTTACTATATAAAGTGCAACCTGTGCTATCTCTTTCAAATTATGTGTTTTGGATCTCACTTTTTTTGAAGAAAGAACTATAACTCAATCTCTTTTCTCACAATTTCAGCAAAATCTTAACCTGAAACACAAAGTCTAGATAAATAACCTAGATTTTGAATATACAGCTTGGTGGGACTAAGATCATATAATTTGTGTTATAATAACAAGATGAAGAACTAATATGAGAAATAACAAGTGAGTGGCAATCTTATGTTAATACAGGCAAGTTTTAATTTTGTATGTCACTAAAAACTTTATGTAGAAATAAAGTATTTTTTTGTGAAACTATAAATCACTGTAATTATTTTATTAGAAATGGAAATGTGGTTTCCAAACTCTTAACCAAATTTATTTTTTCTTTCTCTTTTATAAACTTACTTTAATATTAGTAAGGAAGTTTAATATAAACTTACTTTAATATATAATATA